>NC_048900.1:26759439-26961734 GCF_011077185.1 Oxyura jamaicensis | reverse complement strand
AAAGAAAGAAAGAAAGAAAGAAAGAAAGAAAGAAAGAAAGAAAGAAAGAAAGAAAGAAAGAAAGAAAGAAAGAAAGAAAGAAAGAAAGAAAGAAAGAAAGAAAGAAAGAAAGAAAGAAACCATCAAAAGGATTAATCATAAAGCAAACAAGAAAAATGTTAAAATAATCTACAGGAGATTAAAGAGCTGCTGAAACTGAAGAATTGAGGGTTGGAGAGTGATGGTCAAAAATGCAAAGCAATGGTCTTGCGTATTGGCCACGGGGGTCACAACTCAGCAGTATGATGCACAAGAATCATGAGGAGGTATGCAGAGCAGCACCTAATTGCAATAGTAAAATGCCAGCTCTTCTGTTTGTGTTTCCAGATTCGACAAAATCTGAAGGAACTGTAGATTTCACTTTTGTTCACCTCTGAAGCTTTCCAGAACAGAACAAACACTGCGTGTTCAGGTCTGGAGTATGTCTACAGCTCCAGAAATGAAAAGAAATCGTGTCTGGGTCCAGAGCTAAGGGAATGAGATTTCCAAGTCTTGCTAGTGGGAGAAGAATTATGAAATTCCAAAATGTAATGCTTCTAAGCCTAGTTCTAGGCTGAAATGTGAATTTCAATAATTTCCCATAGCAACCAATTACAGGTTATTTTAGAAAAAACGTCTTTAATTGGATCTTTTGTACAAAAACTCTGTTCCCACAGTAGAGCCTAATTTATCGCGAGCCAAGTGACGGCAGAGCTAAACACGTGGCTTATGACGAGAGGTCTGACTCAATAACTTGCCAAAGCTGATCGTATTAGCACTGCTCTTTCACACAGCGCGGACCCCAGGCACGGCCTCCAATGTCCACAAAGAGACCCAGCACCTGGGGACAGCTAACACGGAGCCATTCACACGGACACAACGTCTTTTCTCGTGATGGAGACACCAGGCCTCTGCTAATCCTCCACCATCCACCATGGCTCTCTGAGTCACTCCTGATTTACACGGGTGCATCTTTGGCCAGCAAACATCACGACCGTGCAGTGTAATGGAACGAATCTGGCCAGAGGTAACTGAATAAAACATGACTTCAGACAGAGTCCCTCTTGGTTTTGCACTGTCACGCAGCCAAGGCTACAGCCTGTAGCTGCATGAGGTGCATAGCTGAGATAAACAACCACTGGTGACACTTCAGGCCAGCTGAGGTAATAAATGAACATTGACCTCCATCACTATCTCAGATGAGTGGAAAATATTGGCTCAGCTGGCAACAAGTTTCCACGAGCTGACTTAGGATAACAGCCCATGCCCTGCCTTTGCTGTGTTTTCCATCAGATTTTTGAATAGCTTTTTGTTCCAGAAAACCTTTAAGCCACGTAACGCACACAGAGCTCCAAGCCAGCCGAACCAGAGCTTGGGTCAGGAATGCTCTGACCTTGATACAGGACAGATAAGGTGGCTGTAGATTACTATTATTTGTTCCATGCCAAAACTAATCCTTCATGCCGTGCTTGCAGGACGGGAACTCAGTGATAAGCAATGTTTATGTGAAGTGCAAAATGCTTTAATGTGATGGCATAGCCGGGGATTGGCACCTCTGTCTGATCCAGCACAGACAAGCTCCAGAGCTGGGAGGGACCACTGCAAGACAGCTTGCCAGGAGGGGCTCGATGTGCTCTCTGACTGCTGTGCAAAGCCCAGCACGTGGATTTCCTGTTGATACCTGCTCTGGCACTCGGCAGCTGCAAAGCGATCAGTCACAGGCAAACCGCCCTCAGCCTGCAAAACAGGGGGGTTAAACAGGTGGAGAGCTCAGCGAGGAGACAGGTGCACATGCACAAAAAGGGGAAAAAACACGCCGGAGGGCAAGGAGGGGAGCTCTGTTTGCCTCCCGCCAGGAACCTGCATGTCTCTGGAAACCAAACCAAGCCAGGAACTACTTTTCCACGCTGCAGTCTGATCTGCCTCTTTTCCTCAAACCAGGTACCAACTGCTGAAACACCAGCTTAGCCTAGACAAGCCTCCTGAGAAGTCACGCTGTCCCCCTGCCCTAAATGCCAAGCAGGACTGTACAGAAGGGACATGCATGCTCTGCTGATGTTCACCTGCTACATGTACTGAGGTCTGCAAGCCAGGCAGTGGAAGAGTAAGGCCATTCAGAAGCAGACAGACCCAGCTGGAGGGATAAAAAGGCAGCCCATGTCAAGAGAGCTGCAAAATGGTATACCAGACACTGCAATATCAATGTGAGTAGTCCCGTACAAAGAGGGTTTTGAGATGAAAGAACCAGGGTAAAGAATTACTCAAACCTGGACCAAAGTGTCTTTCCAATCCCCAGGGAGC
The DNA here is from genome assembly GCF_011077185.1 of Oxyura jamaicensis. NCBI lineage: Eukaryota > Metazoa > Chordata > Aves > Anseriformes > Anatidae > Oxyura > Oxyura jamaicensis. The sequence continues at coordinate 26,959,415 of NC_048900.1, read as the reverse complement.
CCTTCAGATATTAAAAAGGGCTGGGATTTGCCTACAGGCTTAGGGATTAGATGAGAGTTTCACTACATGGCTATGTTCAAGGACTACCTAGACATATGCTCATACCTGGTCTGTGTAAAGCATTTATGCTACAGTGGTTGCCTAAACTGGATTCTGTGCCTGCCTTTTCTAAAATCCGTCAAGGATGGGAACATTTCCTGCAGATCAGGACTTTCTACTCGTTCTGAAACCACAGAAACACAAACGTGAGCTTCCTTGGCACAGTTTCTTGGTTTGCCTCGCAGGAGATGGAGTAACCAAAGCAAATGAATCAGGAGCAAGATGAGTAAGTACATATCTATCCAGTTGAAAGCCATCTTAGAAAGCAGTTGGAGGGCAAAAAAGTACATTCTCCTGTATTGAATCAGGACATTACAACTACAAAGTGTTCCAAGCTAAACACATCCAAAAACTGTTTGACTCATGTTTCACATTTAATTCTATATCTCCAAAAAAGTTTACAAAAGCAAAGCTTGTCTGGACTAAACAACTGAACTGAATGAGGCACGTGACATGAGCTCAGGCTTCTCTGGCCAGCTTTCTAAATGAAGTGTTTGGAAATAAGAGAAACACATAGATTTGGGAGTGGGATGGATAAGAGATTTAGTTTCGCCTTTTATAACAGAGTCCTGTGTAAATCCAGAGGAGCCTGCAAAGTTTCAACAAGACATGCATTAAAAGCAGCAGCAGCTCTGTCCACATATAATAGAATTATTAAAAGCAAGGCAAAAGAGAAAGATTCAGCTCATTGCTGGAGGGCTGCCCAAAAGCCCACAGCTGTGATGTAGTGTTTGGACTTGAATCGTGTTAACAGGGCAATATAAATCTGCAGAGAGCAAGACAAAGTCTAAAGAGAGTAGACCCAGCCAAGAAGTCCCCAAACCTGGTCAGATTCAAGTGGTAGGTAGTTCAAAAGGGAAGTACTCAAAAACCTACCTCTATATAGCATAACGCTGGCTGTGCTCCTAGTTTATTCCAAAGGTCACACACGCTTTATGGTACCAGGGGAGCAAAATCTGAGTGATCAAGAGAATGGCATAGCAAAGTGCACTATAAAGACTTCATTTCCCTCACAGGTTCTACAATGGGCAGTTCAGTTATTGGCAGTGATGATGTTATTTCTAATGTAAATACTTCACTTTCAGCACAGCTGAACTGGGAGGGATTATCACAAGTAATGAATGAACCTCCAAATACCTCTCCAAGCCAAAAAAACAAGTGATGGCATGCAGAACTGAATCCTTCCAATCAAGCAGAAAGAGATGGAGAGGATTTTGCATGACTTTTAGTAATTGCTACTTCCAAAATTGCCAGTGATGCCTTTTCCCACCCCTCTGTGGTCAAGGCAATTATTCTTCCAGGTTCTCACTCTTGGCCTGCACCTTCATTGTCAAGTCAATGGAAGAATGACAACATCCACCAGCTGCCTGGACAGTATCCAGCCTGGGTTATTACAATGAGCTTGCATGAGAAACAAGATTAGAAAAGCAGTGAAAGTCTACTGATAAAGCTGCCCTGTTTGTTTTGATTCAAGATATTAAGGTTGTTCAGTAAGTATCTTGATACATGGGAGACTTCCCTGCACCCTGAACAGCTCCGTGGCATTTGATTAGCTTCTGCTTTATTGCAAAATCTGATAGCTGGGGGGTGATAGCTGGGTCAGTTTCAGTGAACGTTTTCTAGGTTTAGTATTTGTATTATTTTCTCCTTGGTGTACAAAGTATTCCTAGACATGATGGGGAAGGAAAGTTCTTTGTGTGGGATCTCACTGTTTAATTTGTGGCATATCATAATGTTCCTTTTCCTTGTAACAACATAAGCTAGTATTTATACTCTCTTAAATAAGGTTGAACCAGATGGGTTTGCATATTCACAAGTCTAGCAATGAAATATTCATTGTAGTAATTGCTTATATCACTTCCATTTTGGTAAAAAGCTCTCCAGAGTATTCTTACAAAAATTAAAAAGACCACCCTGCACTGAAAATGCAGGGTATCGTTTGACTGCGCACGCTAATTTCAGCTTGATGAATTTATGAATGAAATTGTGGAGTGTGACTGTTTATCCTCGAGTACGCAGAGAACAGCAGAGAACAGCCCCAGTGAGCAAGGAGGTCCCTCTAGAGCCGCAGGTCTGCCTGTCCACCGAGTTCATAAAGGATACATCCAAAAGAATAACCAATACTGACGTGCCTGCTCGCATCGGTGGAGAAGGGCACGCTAAAAGCTTTGAGATGGAAGGGCCACTTCAGGTCTCTCGGGAAGGTGACAAATGGCAGAGTAGCAGGCAACGCAGTCTTACTTGCTATCATTATCATAATATGCCTGCCTCCCTGGCCTGCTTTGATAATGTCTGTGGTTTCACTGATATCACGCACAGGCAGACCCTCAGCTTGGGAACTACTCTTGTCTGTTCTCTTCTTATGCCTTTTTCTTATTTGTTTGCAAGCTCTTAGGAAAACAAATTCTGGGGAGCAAAATCTGGACGGTCAGATGCGAAGAAAAGAAGACAGGCAGGAGAAGCCAGTTTTGAAGAAAACCAAAGACAGCACTTGGCTGACCCAAACCCCTGGGGTAGGAATCTGCCAGGGCTCGCAGTTAGAGGCCATTTTTGTGAGAGAGCAGGGAGATTTTCTACTGTCTTCTGAAGCAAGGAGTTTTATGATCTGGAGGATCCTGTGATTGATGCGGGGTTGTTTCGATGAAAAAATAATAAAAAAAATCTTTGGCTTCAGCCTTGTTTTTGGACATGAGGCTGGTGAAAAACTGAAGCAGTGATCACAAACTGTTCCCTGTTCTGAGAGGAATAATGAGTGTAAAAGACACAATCCCAAGTGCCAAGCAAAATGGCTAAGGTTAACATTATTTGTCAGTACAAACGCAGAAAGAATACCAGCTGCCAGAAGCTCTGTGCAAGGATGTGAAATCCATATTTCTTGTACCTTTTTCTGTTTTGACAACTAGAAATAACATTTTTTAATTGCTAGATCAACCTAAAAAGTTACGGCAATGAAACCTTAAAGGGATTCGCAGTCAGGATGACCAGCATAGAGGCGGGGATTTGTGTGCAGCTCCTCACACCAACTTTGACCGTCCCTGCGGATCCTGGGCCAGGTCCTGACCTCATTCGGGTCCCTGTAAATCCAAGCCATTTCAGCGGGGCTGTGGGGATGTGAGATCAGGATTTGGCTGGTTACTCTGGCTGAACTGTGGCAGGTGGGCACTTGCCAAAGAACTTTGTAATGGGTCGTGTAAACACCACAACTGCTCACAACAATTATGAAACCTGCAGTTACACAGCTTTATAGAAAGACTTACAAAAGACAATGGTCTCCATGGTTCTCCGCCTCCACCCTTGAGCCATCACATGGATCCTCTGCTAGGTCCACCCCTTCTGAACACAGGTGGTGCTGCTTTGGAAATTACAAATGAAAACTCCGTCTCCTTGCCCAAAGAGCAGTGCAACAGTAATTAGTATTATTAGTGCAATAATAAGGAGCAAGCCCGGAGTGAAGCAGCTCTCCTGATGACGCACTCAGTTCTCTCCTCAGTTCTCTCCCTTTCAAACTCCTCACGTCACCTCTGCTTCTCTCTCCTGGCCAGCAAGGAATTGCCTGGTTTGGGAATAGTGCTCAGATCTGGACTGTCTAGAGTCAGCTCAGGTCATCCCAAGACAGCAACTTTCTTCTTCGGTTTATGACCCATAAGTCAAGGTGATAAGCAACCCTAAGGCCAGAATTCAGACAAACAGTACTTTACTCTGAGAGAAAACTGTCCACAGTGCTCAAAGTTTTGTCTTGCTCCTCGCCATTTGGCATTCCTCAAGGAACCTGACCATCTTGTAATACACTAAAAGATTTATTTCTAATATGAAACCCATATTTAGTATTGGCCTGGCAGTGGTAGGAAGGAAACTACAGACAGCTGGCAAAGGTTAAGTGTTAGTTGCTTGATAAACCTGCAGTTGCCAAGACTTCCAACTTTCCTACTGAATCTGCTGCCATCCAGAGCCAAATGTTTGAGACGGATGCCTTTGGATGGGGAGCATTTTGTTCTTCACATCTGAGCTGCATGGATACCAACCTGAGATGTATGTCTCTCTGAAACAGATGTATTTCTATTTAAAAGAAAGAAAAAAAAACCTGCTTGTAGCTTCTCAAACATTCTCATTGTCAGGCTCTTGGTAACAGATTTAGATGCATCAGACATACACTTCTTAATCCATTTAAACATAAATATTGCAAACACAGTAGCTCACTGTTTCCTGGAATGGTTTCCCTATCTTAACCTTCCACTATCTGAAAACAGAAAATTCTGGCTCTTTTTTCCTTTGAATGTCAAAAGCTGTTTACTGACCAACATTCCACTACACTCTCAGGGAAGTGCAAAGAATTCAGGTTCATGATGCTGCCACCTGAATGTTTGTGGTGCAAAATTTGAATTAGATAGTCCAAATTACCAAATTCACTTCCAATGACTCACCCAAGTCTTTCAGCTTTAAAATCCTATTTGCCTAATAGCTGTGCTAGTAAAATGCTGGCACCCAAATCTTTCCACAGAGCTAACATGAGAGGCTTTTGAACACAGGCCAATCCAAATTCATTGTGGAATTTGAAATAATATCCATAAGGATTTTTTCCAATTTGCTCAGTTCTAGTCACCATTTCTTACTGACACATCATCTGACGTGAAGCAGAAACGAAGACTTTAAAATGTCTTGTGATTATTCATTTATGAAGTGTGGGACAAAACAGTGAAAATTGAGATTGCCTTAAAAATGTCACTGCAGGTGTCCTGACAATCTTCATTCCCTACCATGTATCCCAGGCACACGCTTGTGCTGTCACACTGGCTCCACGAAGAATCGCCTCCTCAGCCTTGGGAGCTCCAAGCATCAGGACACTTTCTCCTTCTACAACTCCCCAGAAAATCATTTGGTTTAAAGAATACCAAAATATATATATATATATATTCTTAAGTCTGGCCTTTTGTTTTACATAGCTCATAGCTCACAGGGCTTGTAGTTTAAGCTGTAATTTAAACGTCCCTGTAGTTTGAGAACAACAAACTTTTAATTCCAAAAGCCAAAAATGGCACAGAATCACTTGATCCCAGGAGAGGGTGCTTTAAGGAAAACAACTCCCTGAGTGGAAAAGGAGGCCCTAGCAATAGTACTGAAGTGTGTCCACGACATTTCCTAATTGGGACTTTATGTGCCTTTCTCCATTTAAGTGACAAAGCAGATTTACTACATCCGAAGTCACTTTAGTAGCCGATTGCCACCAAGCAAACACGACTGAACAAAATCCATCTTAAGAGACGTGGGAGGCTCCTAACAGAGCATATTGTTTGCTTGTCATGGGAGAAACACTTCAGAAAACAGGCTTATATTTAGCAAGTAATCTTGGATTTCACAGCTCTAAATGCAATTATATGCCAGATTTTTGACATCTAACCTTCCATTAAACCTCAGACACTAATAGCGTCATATGCCAAACTGCCTTTCAAACTAACCCTTGAAAAAATGACTGCCACTAAACAAACAGTTTGCTTTTCCTGGCCACGTTTCAAGTGATTCCCATGAGAATGGAGATGCTTTGGGTTCATCCACAACAGCCCATCTTCTCTGAAGGCCAGTGAGGAATTCTCCACACAGCACCAGTTTTGCACAGGAATCTCCAGAAGGAAAATGAACTGAACGTACTGCGAGTTGTAAAGCTTTCAGACCAGCTCCGGGTAGGCTCGGGAGGAAAGCAGATGTGACCAAACCCCATGGCTCAGCGATTCAGTGCCTCCAACATTGATAGGCACAGTAGGTCCCTGCATGTTCAGCATGCCTGATTTCAGTGAGCAGAGAAGACTTCACCACCAGCAGCTGCCAAGACAGATGCAGCTAGCCAAATGAGGTTGGTCCGTGGGCATCCATCGTTCAGGTGCTTTTCCAACAAAAAACGTTCCTGTATTCTCCTTGCAAACACTTCAGCCTTTGGCTCACTTCCCCACACACACAGCTCAGATGCCACTAAATTAGAAATGAAAAATATAACTTGGAGAGCACATGTAACAGAGGTAAAGAGATTAAGGACTTTATCTGTCAACACAGGAGGCCAGATGCTTTCAAAGTAGGACAAAAACCAGGAGATTGAGAGAGAGGTTAATTATAAGCCCTTTTCTTCCCTTTAAAATGTTTAATAATATTTGTTAAAATACCTAACTTTTCCTGTAGGTTTTGGAGAGGGTTTTAAAAAAAATACCAGCACAGATTTCAGACTAAACCTCAGTGCCTGCACAGGCCCGAGGAGGCTGGAGGCTGCTTCTCGTGGTACTCACTTCCAGATTTTCTTTGCACATCCAGTGCTCAGAGAGCAGAATTTTACAGAAATTTCTGTGTATGACTTCACCAGTACCAGAGCTCAGTCTCAGAAAGAAATTGAATTGCACTATTTTTCATCCTTGTCTTTCAATGTCCATCCCTCACCCACTCCTAGGAGCACTGAAATGATACAGACAAGTTCCCCTCCTTTCTAGCTGTAGCTCAGCCTTTTACTTTACCCGTGTGCTCTACGGTTTAGCAGATCTAAATAGATTTAGGCAGCCGGACCTACATCAGGTTCCCATGACACCAATCTAGCTTCCACGGGGATGAAAATATAACTTAATCAACAAGTTAAAATGTATATGTATATTTCAAAAGAGGACAAAATTCTTTCCAAAACAGGCATACCCCAATAGGAGTTTAATTCAAAGAGAGACTCAATTCAGAATTGCGCACATTGTAAAAAACGGAACCAGCCCTTTCTGTTCTACCCATTTTTCATGTGGAGGATGTCTACTTTAATGTTCCTAGGGGCTGCACCAATGTTTAATCAGTTTGTTCCGAGTTCTTATTGCCAATTTCTCCAAGAGAAAATTGTGGTTAATGTCCTACATCTAATAAAGACTGTGCTCTTGTAGCCTTCATATGCCCATAAAGGGAACATGGAAGAGAAGTACAGGACAGAACACCCTATTTTTCGGGATTTCCTTTTGGAGATGCCTATGTCAGACGTATCATATGGCAGCTACTACCTCACCCTTGAATATGACCAGTCCCTGCTGGACAGAAGCCACACTTCTCTCCTCTTTCCACAGTTCCTAGGAGGTAAGCTCCTTGTGCCCATCAGCATCCCCAAGCCTGAATGAAGACCAGCCACTGACACTTAAACACATCATAGTTTTCACTTACAGCTCAAGTCATGAATCAACCTGATAAAAACGATGTGAAAAATTGTGCTCAACTGAGCATTCCACCGTTCAAAGGAACTCATGCGGCCAGGCTGGGAGAGATCACCTTGAATAATAATAAAAGAACTCAAAACCAAGGGATCCAACACAATAATTCAAATGAGAGTAGATATTTTGATAGAGCAGTCATTAATGCTGTAAAAATACAACTGATCATTTATAGACCATGTACAAAACAATTGACATGTTAATGATTTTTTTAATTGTAATGATTTATTTTTCTTTTTTTTTTAAATGAGCCCATTTTATTTCCTAACTCTAGATCTGGGTGTTAGTCTTCAAATGTGGAATGTGTAAAGAGAGTTAAAAGCTGTCTTGCAGTACCCCTCTGTAGAGATGAACTATATGGAAGACAACATAAACCCCTGGCCTGCCTTCCCCATGGACCCAGGTCTAGAAAAACATTTTGTTTTTTTTTCCCACAGGATTTTCAAAAGGGTTTTGACTTGTCAAAAAGACAGGTCAAGACTGTCACCTAGTCAAGAACACGGAGATGGCTGAACGTTGTCGTAGCTGATGGATGGCCTAACACTGCACCTGCTGCATAGTTCATTGGGTCAACACTGTAATGAGGCTTCATAAACAGACATGTTCCTGCTGCCTGTAGCCCCACTAATGGTTTATTTTACACAATTCAGCCATCATTATTAGGCAAGATCTCACCACATTCCTCCACTAAGGGATAAAAAACACTTACCTGAATTAGGGACATATTTCTTCACAAGTTTAATATAAATCCTGTTGGCTCTATTAGGTGTTACAGAAACACATTTCATTTTAGTATGTTTTTTGGCTCAAATGACCCTTTTCTTTCCAACATTAGTGCCTTCCTGTCCTCATTTTATCGAACGAATAAAAATATTTCCTAAAAATATGCTATTATTGTATCTTAAAAAATAATAAATTTTTAAAGCTATTAAAATTCTTGGAAAACTTAGCTGTATCCTCAGTCCTTTCCTCTTACTTTTCAATTTCCTTCCTGGTCCAATATTCTTTCCCATAATCCAGGCAACTTTACTACTATTCTTGGGCATGGAAAGTTACAAGACTCCGTATCATTATCAGCATAGATCCATGCTTAAGGTCCTCAGAAGCTAGTCAGCAGCAGTGATGAAAGATGCCTACAGAGACCCCCCAGTGTACAGCATCTATATTGGAAGAAGTGTCTATAACAACGTACCTACAACTGAAGACATCTGCAGAAAGATGTGCTCTGCAAGGATGCCCTGACAGTAAAAACACCTCTCATTCCAGAGTATTTGTGAGTCAGCTCACATGTGGACCACACTGCTAACCTCTTCCACAATGATTCCCATTAGCTGATGGTATCACTGAGACCAAAAGTACTTACCAACGAGTCATGAGTAGTTCATAGGTCTTTATGAATTCAAGATTCAACCTCCCATTGTTCCATTTATAGAAGACATCAGTTTCTCTTCTTAGTTTCAGTGGTAACCCAGAGTAATTCTGCAACATCCCTCATGTGTCTCTTAATGGAGTACCTTTAACTGGGTCAAAATCCCTCTTCCTTTGCTGTAAAGACAGCTGACATCTTGAGTTCATATGAGACACACTGTGCTTTCCCTGGCATATTCCTAGGCTTTACTTCATTACTTCATATTTATGCAACAGAAAAAAAAAGCCAAAAAAAAGAAAAAAGTTTATACCATATGGACATGTTTGGCGTTGGGAAAAGCAACCAAGCTCTGTTGAAACCAATGGAGTCAAACTGGCACAAACTATTGTGTGCAAAGTTGCAGAGCAGTCATATGAACTCATAGTGAAGGCTCAGAGCTGAGCAACTAAACTGCTTTATGAGAAGTTTTGGATGGAGTACAAACACCCCTTTATGCGCTCTCATGCCTGATAAATCATTAGTTGGGGCAGCCTTTCACACGTGTACAACCGGAATAAAACTCAGTTTTTAAATCTACTATTATTACAAAACACAACGATCCTCCCTGTCATCCCTAAACATGCCCATATGCTACAATGATTTCAAACTGAGTGAAATAAGATCTTTGTAAAACTGCCACATCTCAGCCTTGCTCACTCTGTAAAATGGGACAAGTTAAAGCCATCTCAACATGGGAAATTGCTGTGATATTGTCAGAGCAGGGGTCAAATTTACCTTTTACATACTTGGTCTGTTGTAACTCGTTTGCTGTTTAAGGATCAGCTGTAGCCTGAGAAGATGCCAATGACCACTTAGGACATGGAATACATCCAAGCTTCTATGCGCACTCCAGGCATGAAGGACAGCAGTGCAGGACCATGTCTCTAATGCCCACATGAAGGGAAAAAAGAGCCATTCTTCTCAAAAGCTGACGACAGAATGGGAAATAGGCGGATCTTTGTCTTTGAAAATGATGCCCCAAGTTCAAGTCAAATCAGTACACTGGCTCCAGCCTTTTCTACCAGATGCATTAAAACAAACAAACAACAAAAAAACCTGGAACATTGTCCCCCGGATAAAGAACATCCTGTGAGTTGGAGCCACAGCACATCTGGGGGCCTCATGTTGCTGCTGAGTAATGCATGACCTGGGGACACTGTCATTTTGTGCTTAACAAGTCCCCAGAGGGAAAGCTGACATTTGAAAGAGACAAAAAAGCTTCTTCATGTGATGCCAGTGCATCCTCTCCCGTTTCACTGGAAAGTGTGGGAGCATGTGAACAACACAGACATGAGCTCATGCAGCTACAGTGATGTGAGCCACAGCCTCCCAGTCTCAATGCCACTATTGAAAACCATGTGCCAGGGCATGCGGCGTCCCACAGCACCTTTTATTTTCTATTTCTGTTCTGCCCAGTTTTCCATCAAGATTTTGGGTTGAAAAACCAGTCAAGGTCAAGGGACAATCAGAGAAGGTTCACAATCGCTGCTTGGGAAGGTGCCTGATTAGTTCACTTCTTAAGCAATAATTTCCCTATAAGCTGTTCTTTATAATCCACTCCCCAAATGGCCTACCATGCATGTAGATCTGGAATTGAAAAGACATAAAGTCAGCAAGATTTGCTTGAAATTTCCAAGGCCAACTACTTGCCATTGTGATGGTGTTACACGGTGATCTAGATTCATAAGTAAGGTGTGGAGATACCCCGACCCACGAGCAATTCATGTCTTGAAGTTGGATATGAAAAAAGAGCATGAAAAAGTATGGCGGGCAAGGTCTCTACCTTCTTGGTGGGAGCGTAGCATGTGTGGTGAGATGAGGGCAACAGGTCTGATTGAGAAGGGTTCTGACCTCTTGATGCTGCAAGGTAACAGAGGAGAATAAGCTGTCTGAGCCTCAGAACAGAACAGGACTGCCCACACAATGTGTCGGGGCAGGCACACGAATACCCTGGGGCGATGACACATTAACACTAACTCCCTCACATCTTTTTCTTACAATCATCTTCAGTATCTTCGGGCACGTTCTAGATCACTGAAATGATTCCTTTCACCTCTGGACAGCGGAAAATTCTCATCCAATTTTTTGGATCTAGACTTTGGCAGAGCTTCTTATAGTTTGTGGCATCCACGTACAGTGGCCTAACTCTTATGCTGACCTCTTCGTGAAGGCTGCCTTGGTTGGCTGCGTGAGGAAGTGATAAACTTTCTGGAGGAGAAAACAGCCCTTAAACCCAGCTAAAGTTGTTTACTGTCCAGTTGTTATAGTTCCAGACGAAGTACTGGTAAGAAGCGCTTTCACTTTTTAACAGGAAACATCTTCTCAACGTGGCTCTTAGAAATTAAACCACATCACTCTTTCGAAAGACAACAAAGGAACTGCATGCATGATTGATGAAATATCCTAAACAGAGAGGAAAACGTAACAAATGCATGGACAGATCATGTGCAACATGCACAAGCCCTGACAAGCAGTACAGACAGTTAGAACTCAACAGTGAATATCTGCTTATTCCTTCAATTTATTTTAATTGAAAATAAAGAAACTCGGTGATGAGTCTTACGGTACCAGTGCAGACATTTTCAAGTGTCGCACAGACAGTGACAGGCTAATTATTACTTGGTGTAAAGCAATAGAGCTCTCCAGACCTGACTGCACACACCAGCAAGGAAGTGAGCCATTGCTTAGGTTACAAACCTTGCTTTGAGGAGCTGATCGGGTTTCAGCAGTGCGATGCAGACTCCCTCTGGCTCACTGGGAAGCCAGCCGCCAGCCCGCGTGTCACAGCAAAAGCTGTGAGTTTGTTTTTTTTTTCTGTGCGAGGGTGGGAGGCTGCCAATCTTAAAAAGATCATTTCTGTTATTTGCAAACACACAAAAAATTGCTCTAGGCTCGCTGGACATGCCAAAGCCTTGATCAAAATCATGTCCCTTTCATGGGGACAAAACATGTGTTCGCATTATTGCAAAAAGAAACAAGGGGGCACGGCGGGGAAAGGGGAGGGAATCTTTTTATGTTGGTTTAGCATGAAAATGCCATGCATGGCTGCCAGTTGTTTATCAGCTTTTCCAGATCAACAATATGTTCTTTCTTAAGGCCTTTCATTAAAGAGCTTTCTGTCAATCTAACTTGTATTAAATAACGAAAACCAAATGGGAAACGGTCTCAGGCTCTGGGCCTTCACATGACTCTGCTGTTTAAAGAGCTTTTTTTGGTCACCACCTCACAGGAGGAGGATTCTGGAGAATCTAATTCATAAATACTCTCTGCTGATGCTTTGGGACACTTGATCCCCATGATCCCTTTTGTTTTTTTTGACTGTGACAGAGGAAGGAGCGTGCTTGCTCCTGGGTCAGCCATCTCCACTTCTCCACTGGGTGCTTCTCCAGTTGGTCCCCTCTTTGCACTGTGTGTCCAAAAGAGAATGAAAACTCGAAGCAGCAGAGCAGGAAGGAACTTCCAGTCATGCAAAGCAAATCTGATACTGGCAGAAGAGCGACCAGGGGTCAGAGAGAGGGATCAGGGATCCTCCACTGGGACTGGGGGGATCAGCTAAGCAGAGAACAACAAGGTGGCCTTATCTGCCAAAGAACATCTCTACCCTACAGTTTTAAAAGATCTGTGAACAAATGCCACAGAGAAGATAGTGGTTTGCACAGGAAGAAGGGTGAATCAAAACACCTTTTCAACAACCCTCTCTCTGCTCCAATGAGGGGAAAAATGCAAATACAAACACACAGGATGTATCCAAATTGGTGGCAGGAGGGAGAAAGCACACAGGGTATCAGCTGGTGTAGCTATAATTACAGGGACTCTGTCAATCATTAAGGCGAAGTAACTGGTATTCCTTCCTGCCGAGACGAATTGTCACACACGTTGTGGCACGTCTTTCCAGATGGATGAGCCCTGAATTGCCACAGGCAAAGGAAACCATCCACTCTGTTAAACTAATGCTGAGATGGAGCAGGATAAGGCTGCGAGGGTTGGCATTTGGAGTGACAACAGCAATCAGGAGAACAAAAAAAAGGAAAGAAAAAAAACAGGGAAAGTCATCAGTCATCTCTATTTCTCCCTAACGTCCTCTTCCAGGTGGTCCCAAGCCTTAGGCATTTTTATAATTTAAGGGTCACTGGTGTGCATTTTCTTCCACTAGCCAGCATTCCAGCAGGGGCTTCACCTGATAACCGCCACAGATAAGCAAGGGAAAGAAGCTTTGTGTTCTGACAACACCTGCTTTGCACCGGGTGATATTAGAGATCCAGGTGGAGTTGATGCACCAGATGCATCTCTCCACCAAACCTGCCCCAGTGTGTTCTGACTGGTCAGCCTTCCAGGACAGCAACACCTTTTCTCATTCTTAAAGCATTTTTTGTTTATATATATAAATAATCAAAGAATCTGAGAATGGTTTGGGTTGGAAGGACCTCAAAGCCCACCTGGTTGCACCCCCTGCCATGGGCAGGGACCTCTCCCACCAGCCCAGGCTGCCCAAATCCCACCCAGCCTGGCCTTGGGCACCACCAGGGCTGGGGCAGCCACAGCTCCTCTGGGCAGCCTGCTCCAGTGCCCCACTGCCCTCACAGTAAAGAATTTCTTCCAAATATCTAATCTAAATCTACCCTTTTAGTTTTTAAAGCATGGGATAAATTGCATCCCAGGACCTCAACATACTTTTATATGAGATTTGTCTATGTTCATAGCCCCCTCAGGTCCATACATTTTACCAAAATGGTTAACTGAGTCAAAGTTTCCCAAGACACAACATCTGCAATTCCTCCAAACTGAAAATGCTGGAAATTGCCAGTGCTCAGCTAACCTGAAAGAAACAAACGACACTGAATTTACAGTAACTCAGGGGCTTAGTTCATGCTTTGAGTTCCTTTTATCCTTATTACCAGAGCTATGGCATTTTTGTCCTCGCAGCCATCCGACAGCAGGACTCTAACAAAGAGCATGGCCCTGAGGGCCATCCCTGGAACTTTTATTCTATAGTCTGGTTTTTGAGAAAACTTTGAGCACATTATTTAAAAATAAAAACATATCCAAAGAAATATTTAGAGTGAGTGCAATCTAAACGAACGCACATAAAGCAGGATGATGGAGATGCTCAATTTAGGGGCTCAGATTTCATAGGCTTGGGTTTTAGAATTGAATATTTACCATAGGCCTTATAAGAGTAGGTGGAAGTCAAAAGACCTGCAGTTCTTACTGTGTAAGTCACATTTTTTCCTATGTGTTCATGCCCAAAGATTTGCTAGCATAAAGAACAGTTTTCTTTTGGCCATCTTTAATTCTGCACTTGGTTCTCAGTCTGCTGATGAACACGTGAGCATCATAACTTCTGCTTAGGGCAGAGGCTGTAACAAGTAGAACTACAGGGAATTAGCAGAGCATATATTTCAGCTCCTACAATGCCAAACACATCTTGCACATGAGCAACATCTTCCTGTGAGCTGTCAGCTTCCCAGCTCTCTTCCTTCCTGTACTCTTTAAGCTGCTTCCAAGCTTCCAGCTAACTGGCCAACAGCTACCAGAGAGATGAGGGCTTCTGGATCACTGAAGCTCAGTTTTTTCTCTTACTGTTTCACTGGAGTGTTTGCGTTTTAGGAGTTTCGGCCAATGTTGAACCTCTCTCCCCCAGGGAATCCTACCAGGACAACTCAGTGCACTTCAAGCTGTTCAGCATTCAACTGCTCCTCTATCGAGCTCTCAGACACAAAGTAGCAGACGCCTGCATGGAGGGGGAGTATGAAAAATCTCCATAAGATTCAGGATGAATGGTCACTTAATAACTATAATTTATAATCTGAAGGAATCTACAATAGATGTACTCAAGTTACTAAAATGAGGTTTTCAACCACAACAATAATCCAGCCCCTTTAAGATCAAGTACAGATACAATTTTTATTTTTCATGGAAATCATGGGAAGAAAGGGAAGGATAAACTAATGCTTTCACTCTGTCTCTGTACAACGCCGTAAAAGTAACTATCTGAAAGGGATTAGCAATAAATTGTTGAGCAAGGTCAGCAAAAGGTGCCCAGTTTAGCAACGTTTCTTACCTTAGAAGTAACCTGAAATGTCAAACAGACATTATCTCATCAATTCATGAATGAGAAACGCTGTGAGGACAGTCATTCAGAGGTCCTTTAAAAATTTGTGGCTATATTTCCTGCATCTTTGCCCACAGCGCACATGCTATATCCGCTGCAGTAAGGTATTCAGATCCCAGCCTGCAGAGAATGACAGTGCTAAGCACAATGGCAGATTACACGTCCCCTTCCTCCCAGACCAGTCAATAGGTGCTATTTTCTTACTTACTCCAGACAATCGCTGCTCTGATAGACAACTGATTAAACCCCACACAAATGCTATATGATGGCTGACATTCTGCCCTTCGTTCCTGCAGCAGTGCCTCTCCACTCCGAAGTTCTGGGCAGATCATCAGCCTTATCTTTGAGCTTCCTGCCTCATGTCACAACCCTACTGTTATTTAAACATACTTTTGTATTTAATTTAATTTCCTTGTTTTTGTTTAGCTTTGATAAAGAAAAGGAAATCTTTTCTAATCGGCTCAAAACAAGACCATTGACTCAAGACCAAGTTCAGTGAGCTATCAGGGCAACAGGATACTAATGGCTAATGCAAAAGTCTGAGAAAGAGTCATGGGAACAAAAGCCACTGGAGGAAGAACAACTTGTTTGTTAAAACTGTAAAGAGGAAGTTGGATGCAGAGAAAAGTTCTGACTTGGAAAACCTCTGCAAGAGGGACTGTGACAGAATGAGCAAAGGGCCAGCATAATGAGCTGAGAGGGAGATCACAAAGGAATGAATTGAGACTGTATATGCATGTATGCATATATACACATATATATGACAATGTTTTTATATGTACCTATAAACATATAGACAGGTATCTACATATATATGTATGTGTATATGTAATAAACAGTTTGTGGGTTTTTTATTGCCAAGCAAGGATACTGGGAAGGAAAACTGACCTACAATCACAGAACATTAAGGAATTTAAACCAAAGTATTTCTGGAGCTGGGAAATGTCTACACATCAGCTCCCAAAAGATGTAATCAGACATTCTCAGAACAACAAGGCAGTCACCTCGAGCAGCATCACTGAATGTACACCAGACTAAATGTCAGTGTAGAACAAAAAGTTTTAACAAATGAAAATCTAGATTGACAGAGTTCAAACCTAGCAGAGCAACATGAAAATCTTTGGTCCTGAGAACCAGGCATATGACAAAGCCTCATCCACAAATCTTTCCATGAGCTTTAGGAACTTTGTCTCATATCCTAGAACAGCTATTTTGAAAATAGCTAAGGACAGAAGTCCTTATATGAGTGAATGGCATGAAGAGTAAGTCCAAGTCATAAAAATGTTGTGCTAGCAGTTGAGAAGGTTAGAATACAAGAATTAAGTGAAGAAACGGTTCAAGGCCAAACTTTCATATCAGAATTATCCAAGTATTTTTGCATTTACAGCTCCTTATCTACAGCATGACACTTTTTATCTAAGAATTCACATGAAAACCAAAACACAGCTCAAAACTTGTAGACACGACTCCAACCATCAGAATCCTTCCAAAGATCAGTGTCCGGACTTTCAGCCAAACTGCTTTCTCTCACAGTCGTTAGTCCAACAGCTCAAACTTTTTTAAATCCTCCCAAGAATTTTGGCCTGGTTTTCATATCTGCATCAATGCAAAATAATTGGGTCAGATCTATCCTCCAGCCTCCTCCATACGAAATCCTTGGTGCACTCTTACTGGATCCCATCTGCTGTTACAGAAACACGGTTGTCACATCCAACTTTTAATACAGTACTAGTTACTTATTTACTAGCTCTACACACCCCAAAAATCTCTGGCTGTTTTCACGATTTGCTAAGACTGTCAAGGACATTTTTTCTCCATCGCTACTAACAGACATTAAGGGCCCTCGGTCATGCTCAGCAATGGCTGTCTCTTTGATCAGCACCCAGGCCAGATACCATGAGAACAGCCTTCCAAGAAATGCTCAGCTGTTCTGTCTTCCATCATCCCAAATGTAGGCTCTGCAAGCAAAATGGCTAGGGATTTCGCTACCTTTACTATATTAGGTTCTTTATAGACTTCAAGCTCATCTTTATTAAATCTTCTCTACATGTTTTGCCCCACATTCTCCAAAAATCTATCTCAGTGCTTCGCCTAAGTTATTGTCATTCTTCCATCTTAAAAGAGGTCCAACAAGTTGGTCTCTCTCCTTATTTGGACTTAAGAGTTACCTGCAGATAAAAAGTAACCTCATTCTGGCTTTTAGCAAGCCTTAGTTTCCTCTGAGGTGTTCACAGCATTTAACATCAACACAATCTAGAGTATTTACTGACTCCCAGAGAGGCTTTCCCAAGATGATCTTAAGCTAACAATTGGGTTTTATTTTATTCAAATTTAAGCACTGTTTGGAGTTTGGTTTTTTATTTGCAGTACCTTCAGGTCTCCAACTCTCTTTTGAGCTATATTTCCTGTGGTGATAATTTACTAACCAGCATGGCCAAAAAGCAAATGTAAGCCATTTAAATTCACATCAATCTGAGAATTTTGCAACGAGCTTATTAATCCCTACACAATCATATTAAAAGTATCAGGACCGATACACCTCTCTAGCTTAATCCTTCACTGAAGTCAGATAGAGCAGAACATGTAACCTTTACCATTTCAACCAGTTCACGGTTGCAACCTCCTATTATTTGTTTCAAGCTATGCAGATCCTTTTTCTGCTGAGAGTCGATTTATGAAAAACACAAGGACTTTCTTAAAGCTCCATAAGAGCTACATGTACAGCGCAAACATACATGCGTACACAGAAAGATATGTATATCTTGATCGCATTCCTGCCCTCTCTTGAGCAGCTCATGGATCAAGTCTCTCCCCTCTGTGAAAAAGACATCTCTTTACAAAGCAGATTGGACAAACTAGGCTCTACAGAGAAGGAAAAATGCTGCAATATTTCTTCCATTCTGTTTTCTCCTTTTTTTTCAGACTTGGGCATATTCACTTGGAATTTCTTCAAGCTTCCAAACCAAATCAGTTTCTAAAGTCTTTGAGTTCGTGTAGGCCCTCCTGTTTTCAATAATGCAGCAGGAACACTATCAGCCCCTGGTGCTTTATTGGTCCTGAGAATCGTAATTGTCTCTCAAAGCTCCTCAAAATGTGGTATTTCTACAAAACAGCTGAGCTGTCTGGATTACAGCCAGTATTTCTTTTTTCCACCTCACTATTAAAGAGATCACAGTATTTTCTCTATCTTTTTATAGTTACACTATAATTTCCACTTTTGTCCTTAATCATGCTCACTTACTCCTCCACACATGGATATTCTTGTAAAATGCATTCACATTATTAATACTTCTCTTCTGTCATCTCTACTGTGTTTTATTATCTGGTGCATCATTTAACTCGTCCTTCAGCTTTATTGTAATTCTCAGCATAAGGTGGCTTCTCTTTCTAAACACAAATAATAGTCTCTGCAACAGCCCTCTTGGATTCTACACCTCAACTTTCAGCTGCAAGTTTCCCCTCCATGTGTCTAAGAAACCTCCCATTCCCTAACAACAGGTTTCTACAACCTCTTAAACCTGCTCCCAGATCTGATCAGCCATACCTGGGTTTTCTGGATATGTCAAGTATTCAGTCTCGTCTCACAGGCTCATGTGTTTTATCGCAGAAGGTGACAGTAGGTAGGTAAATACAGTGTCAGACTGACTGATGCATTTAAGCTTCATTTAAGCTTATAAATTTTCTTCTAGTGCTCTCCACAGCTATGTTAGGTATTGCAAAACTAACTCAATGCTGTAGTATTTAATGCCATGAAGTTTGGTGCCATCTTTTAGAAGATAACCCTTTATCCCTTTACATTCCTCATAGAACGCAATTTTAATTTCATTGTGTGCTTCTAATGTAAGCTCATGTAAAACATGATGATCAAAACTGTTCGTTCTCCTTTTGAACAGTATCACTTATACAAGGGCTTTTCCCACTTCATGCCTTTGAGGCTTTACAACCCAGTATGTTTCTGCAGGGAATTACACAGAGAGCTTTTGGAACGACATGATACTAAGGAGGCCCAGTCCTTTGACTTCGTGTTCCTTTCCCGTGTTATAAAAATAAGTAGGAGATACTCGTTTTTCAAATAAACAAGGCTGCGTATGAGACTTTCTCACTTGTTTCATATAATTTGGAGGCATTCTGGCCACTTCAACTCCAAAGTTGTATGCTTCCAAATTCCAGTCCTCTCTCCCTGCAGGTCCTCTATCCACATTACCCCACTGCTTTGGATTGGCTTGTTTGAGGCTTTTTTCAGTATTTAACTGAGGTTTATTTCTCCTTTATCCTTCAGTATATCTGTCTTAGGAGACATTTCTGGCCTCATCACTCCTACCAACATTATCCTCGCAGTCATGGGAGCACCCTTCAGAACATCAAGGAAGGAAACTCACAGATGCCTGGGTATGAGATCTGTCATTAATCTTTAAGGATTTTGATGCTGAGTGTTTATTAAAGCCAACTTAGGAACAGTCTGAAATGGAACATGCCTGATCCAAGATTCACAAAACTTTTGAATATGAAACAGTCTGAAGCAACTAAGTGACAAGCTTGATCCAAAGATATTTTCACATCATTCTCCTTAGATGTCAGAAATCCAACAAGATTATATTTTTTTTCTCCACAAGCGAAAAAAGCCCGGCTTTGCTCCAGTCTCCCAGAAGTAACAGAGGGGGATGTTTCAGGCCACTTTACACATAAATCTGGGTTTAGAAACAACATTACAATGAACAGCTAGTGCATGCCTATACCATTGTGCTCAGCTGAATGGAAGCAGACCAGTTCATTTCAGTATCATAATAGATCCTTCAATGCTCATTGCTGAAGCAGTCACTTCTTTTTCAAACGACAAATTCCTACAGTTTCAGAGAAAGGAGTTCTATCCTCGTACTGAGAAGTTTGAAATGTTAGTTTTCAATCTCTCCATTTTCTTAGTTTGATCATGTTTTGACTGATGAAAAACATAAAACCTTACAGTTGTTTTCATTTTCTCTACAGGATTTTTTTGCTGTCCTGGTGCTTCTACTAAGACAGCTTCTGTGAGCCTCGCTTGAAAAGAGGCACCATGTGCTTACACACATAGGGAGTCCAAACTGCTCCAGGTAAGATGCTTAAGATTGCTCATTAAAACCAACTGAACAAAGTGATTTTTTTCCCCTAATGCCTGAGATTATTTAAGTGGGAAAAGAAAAACATCTTTTTAAGATCCTAAAAATTCTTCTGGCATTATATGCACCTGAGCAGAGAGACTCAGGCTAGTTTGAATCACTTCACTTTATACTCGCTTGTACCTCCCAGGCCATGGGAGTTGCAGTTTAAGAAAGCAGCACTTACTGCAGGAGGAAATATCATTCAAATCTCCAAACCACTTCAAACCTAAAGTTCTCTGATCCTGTTAGGGTGTGGAAAAGCTCAAGAATAAGGATTTTCAAGTATTTTTCAAGTCTTTTACCCAAAAGAGACTTGGCAAGGCCCCTTGAATAATTCCGTTCTTTTAATCAAGAAATTGTTACAGAATTATTACCTAACCTATCTCCATTAAATCAAATTTAAAAAAAAAAAAAAAAAAGGCAAAGGAGAAGAAGAAATGGAAGTGGATGCAATTTTTCCCCTCTTGCAAAAAGGCAGCATGGGATATCACCAAAGCCAATGGTTAATTCGCAGTGATCTCATCGGCCTGAACTATGCTGACACTTTTCCTGCCAAGAGCAATTCTTTGCAAAGGGGCTTCCAGGACAGATAAGAGTAAAGAAGCCTACCGTGTAGTTGTTTTTTCAAAGCCTAACTGAAGAAACATACGGATATTGAGCAACTCCTGCAGAGCAGCTCAGTGCATGAGGCAGCCAGAGAGAGATCACTTCAGAATTAACACCTTAAGCTTGTATACCAAGGAGATGCAACAAACTCAAATTTTCTCCCTTGTTGTGGATTTTTTTCCCAAACAAATTCATTTCTTTGTAACTGGAAGAGTGCTGCTACGAACAGGCTTGAGCAAGATAGGCCATGATGAAATAATTATGAAGTTTACAGTTTGGTACAATCTTTCCTATATATTTTTAAGAGCACCCAAGCAAGATTGTATAATGAAAAATTGTCTTATAAAAGTGTCATTCAACTACTCTGTGCTCACAGTTCTGATCAGCGTTAAGCCCTTGACAAAGACAGAACTCAGACACCGTAGATACTTTGTGCCCACAGCCAGTAGTTTTCTTTAATAACCACTTTGGTTTATAAAAGTAGAGGCAGGGACAAAAGTGAAGGCTCTGAGCAAAGTTGCAGTAATTCCTTGAAAATAGGAGTATTTTTCTTCTAGAAGGCTCCTAAACATCTTTTTCATATAGAATTGGAGGGTCAATTAAAAGTTTAACGGGACTTTATACAGCTATTACAAAAGCCTGTAAAGTTTCCCTGTCTGCCTAGATTTGGGGGATTCTGTGACACTTTTTGCTCTGTTCAAGGTTTCATCCACAAGCTTGCTAAGGATGGCTTTGTCCTTCCCAAAGCCCCCTCCTTGTTAAGCAAGCCAGTCTCCATTTGCTTCTGCAAGCATCATTTTCCTATTAGAAATGATGTTTTTATTACTCTCCTATCATGCTGAGCAGTGGGGGATATTACTTCTCCAACAGCTGGAGTGCAAGGCCTCTTACCCTGTGGGGATTTGGCAGTTACCAGTTGCAAACTAAGTGGAGCAGTGAGCAAGCTCTGCAAAGAGGATGTCTTTACTGTCGGCTAATAGCACACAGATCACCCCATTCCTGCAGAACTCAAACCAGGCCACTATTTTGCTTTTCAAGAGACAATAGGTCTCTTTCTCCCCTCCTCCAAAATAAGCCAGGCACAATAGCTCCAAAATGAAAACCTTTTGTGTGCGCATATTATTTGATTTCAAGCTGCCTAGAGTATAATGATGATTTTTTTTTTCAGCTCCTTGTGGCAGCTGCCAGCTTTTCTGACAGCCTGTGCAAGGAGATGGGAGGACTGAATAGCTTTGTGTGTGCTATTTGCTATGATTTAAAGAAAAAAAAAAAAAAAAAAAAAAAAACTTTCAAAAGACTGTTTAAGAAATTGCTGCCAGCCCTCCTGGTAACCCTACTGCATTTTCCTTATGGAAGGAAGTTCAGCAGTGAGAGCCACCACTCTTAGCTTCAGAGAACACTAACCTATTCTGTGCTGCAACAGAAACTTGCAAAGCCTGGGGGAAACTCTGGAGATAGAATGAGGGGAAAAAAAAACACACAGCCTCTCAGAAATGACAGAAGGACTCTGCTCAAAGTCATAGGAAAACATTATTCAGAAAAGATTAAAACTTATAAAGCTCATTTATTTTCCTCTCATCCTTTTTCCTACCCCAGTCCTTTTATAAGAGAGAAGCTCCCGGACCTCACCTTTCATACACCCCCTGTATGTGGTTACCACCAAATGTGAATGATCACAGACCTCACCCACAGAACTCACCCTCAGAGGTCTGGCCATTTAAGAAGCTCTGCAGGGTTTCACTTCTTTCTTTTTTGTGGGGAAAGCTCTTTTGATGTCTTATACATAAGTACTAGCTAGGAAGGAAATTAAATATAGGAATTTTATGTTGCTATTGTTTAATTTTTACTTAAGCTTTTTTAAAGTTGTACCATATATTTATGAAAACTTTTCAAATAAATTAAGCTTTGCTGTAGGTTGTCCTGGTAAGAGTGTAGCGAACAACAGCTGCTGAACTGCTAGATAACTACGTTCAGATAGGCCACCATGGGAATCCCTATGCTTGTGGGATCGAAGACTACGCCTGAGACTTAATATGGTTCCCTTTCTTCTCACAGGACGAGCTCTGTGTTGTATTTGTGACACTTGAGGGCTGTGAGCTTGTGAAAAAGCAATCTCAAATCTTGCTAGACCTATATGTCTCACCATAAAACTTTTTATTTCCTTAATGCTTTTGGACTTGTGGCTAGTTTCTGTCTCATAGGAAAGGTTGGAAGTCCAGCCCAGGGGAGGTCCTGTAACTGCAGCCACCTTTGCTTTCTAGCAAAAAGACTGAGAGTTCTCTGTACCTTGCACTGTTGAAGAGGTCTGTGGTTTCCTCGCTTGTCCTGCTCTAGCAAAGGCTTTGCATTCATGTAGGCATGCTGCTTCTTTCCTCAGCTAATATTTATTAGCTATTAGCTAAGATACCTGTAGCAAATCCTAGTACATTTCTCCAGGCACAGCTTGTCCCGCTAACTTTCTGAAGCTCTATGTCACCTCGGTAGTGCAACTCCTTGCACAAAACCACCCCTCAGCTTGGCAAAGCAGACCCCAGTTTCTCTGCAGATGATGAAACTAAAGCCCAGAAAGCTGGAGACAGGACCTAAAGAGATGACAGGAGTATGCTTTGAGGTACACGGCCCTAACTTTCAGGAACCCAGGTATCTGTACAAATGGCTTTGAATATCTATGCTTCAGTTGTCAGAAGTATTAAATATATTGGAGTAAAGATCTGAGTGCTGTGGCATCTCTTAGCCAGCAAAAATGACCATGTTCTCAATGGTAGGACATTCCAGAGGTCCGTAATGTGGTCACTCAGCCTCTTGTAGCCAGCTGGAAGATTTCACCTTTAAACTTGTACATGCTGTCACTTGCTCCTAGGAAAGCCTTCATCATGACACTTAATTCCTAGACAGAACAGAGCAGGGATTTCACTGGCTTCACTTTTCTGCCATGTCATAAGAGTGCGACAGGATGGATTTTGGATTCTGGCTCGTGAATCCTTTATCAAAGATGAGACACCTGCCTTTCAAACAGATTGCTGGCCGCTGAATCCAAGGGCTGTGTCTGAACTATATTTACAAAGACTGAATTAAAGGTGTTGGATACTTGTGAATAAACTGCCTTAATGGGCTAATGGGCTAGAAAAAGAAAATAAAAAATAATAATAATAATAAAAAAAAAACCATTCCAGAGAAACTGAGGCCATACTTTCACCATGAAAGAGGGTTCTGTGTTCTGCTTTAACGTGGCGCTGACGCAGGCAGGTGATGGAGTGCACCTCTAGAAAGCATCCAGCTATCTTTTTTTGGCACTAGACTTAAGCTTTGCTCTCCGTAAGGCTCAAAAACCTATCCCTCAAGTTGGGTGTATGAAAGCGAAGCAGAACTGATTAATCCTGGGGAAAGGAAGAAGATCCTTGCAAAGGGCTTTGGTTCTAGCTTTGTCCTGCTTGGAAAGGAGAGAATCCAAATCCGGGGTGTCACTGTGTCCCATCTTTCACAGTGAGAACAGGATTTAGGAGTGTTCCAGCTCACAGCGCTGGAGCCGAACCCTTTTAGCCTTGTTGAGTCCCCGGCTCCAGAGGCTTTTAGCTCAGGCCTATCTCCAGCACCACTTCCCAGTGTTCACAAGCTAGAGCTGCTGCTCCTCACGGCTTGCTGTCACAGTCCAAGCCAGGGGCCTCCTGCCTTGTGATTGCTGATTTCAGTTCATTTCTCTGATTTACAGTTTCCTGATTTGCAGGTTGTTAAAATACTTGTAAAAAACATTGGTCTGGAAAATGTTCCTAAATAATTATGTTGATGACTAAAAATCAGCCTGAAAGGGCTTTAATTCATAGCAGCTTATACAATAAGGGAGATTTAGGGAGAGCTTTTATTCTCAACTCATATTTTTAATGTTTCATTCATGTTCATATCCTGTACTACAGACCCCAAGGTGAGTTTATACGGCTAAACTCGAATTCTATAGTCAGGAACTATTTCGTTCTCTGGAAAACCTTTCTTAAGCAAATAAATTCTTCTATCTGAAGGTTAGTGTTGTGTTTATGTTCTGGAAACTTGTGGGGAATTGAGAGTCCTTCTCCTTTTGGAGGGGGATTGTGGGAATTGAAAGGTTACTGTTAAAACAGGCTGCCTAAGCATCGGGGAGAAACTGAGGTCAAGAGCCTGCCCTGTTTATTCACTGTACGTAGAGATCGTGGCTGTCCGTGCAAGGGGATTTGTGCAGTCCAGCCTGCAACGTCCTGGATTTGCAAATGAGTAAGACACATCCCTGACTATTTTCCCTGTCACCTTTGGTACTGAGAGGAGAGAAATCAGTTGTCATTAGCCCAGGCTAATGTTTGGGCCCGCAATAGTGTCATCCTAAGTCTCAAGTTTCTTATTTAACCAGTCCCAGCTGTGTCAAATCTGGCCTGCAACAGAACTGGAAGCTGGAATTAACCATTGAACCTCCCAAACGATATGACTGATTGACTCTATTGTAAGGTCTCATTAGGAACATTTTGACATGTCTTCTGCTGGAAAATGTCTTAGTTAAAACTCCACAGAAATGTGTCTATTGCTTAATGCCAAGACAACTCAGAATATCTCAAATGAGGCCTGGCCAGGGTGGAAGATGGGCTTTACCACATCCCAGGGGAGCAAGTTTAGTCTATTGTGAGCTGTTTCTGGTTTTGTAATGACTCTCAGCAGGGAAAATGCTTGAGATTCCCAGTTTTCAGGGAATGAGAGAAACATTCTCCGGTCAGCTCAGTTTGCAAGTCTCATGTTATTTAAAGGCCTCAGCTCGCAGCATAAGAAGTTAACACAAATATCTGGCTACATCCAAAAGAGCTTTTTTAAGTGGGGTGGAGCAGTTTCTGCATTAGTGCAATGGAGAATGACCGGAGCTTGTGTGTCAGGATGTAATGGAGGTATCTTCGTGCAGGTCAAGGCGTGGGTGTTCATATGCCTCCTTGTGCATATGTGTGACAGGCACTGCCCGAGTGTCAGAGGCTTAGGTGAGATGTTACTCATCTACAGAGAAACAGGACTTCTGGAGGTCTTGCTAATACAGCTTTCCTGGAAGTTTGGATCTTGATAATAGCCTAATGTATTAACAGGAACTTAAAAAAAAAAAAAAAAAAAAAAAAAAAAAAAAAAAAAAAGACCCTGTTTGGTTAGTGCAGGTGTTTGCTTGGTCTGCCAAGAGGTCAGCATGAGGGATTGTAGCTGTTTTCAGCTGAAATTAATTACCTTGAAGAGTGAAGTAACTAGAGCTAGAAAAACACTGTCTCCTAGTACATTAGAAAGTCAGATGTGCCCAACGTTTGCATTTGTCAGGACAGATCTGTATAGAGATGACCTACCACCTGCCATGACTTGCTAGACTTCTCTTTGTAGAATGGTGCATCATCTGTGTCCTGCTGTCAGAAAACATTTGTCAGCCAACGTTTGCTTTGTTTTGTCCTTACTTCTACTTCTCATCACACTACCTTGTACACAAGGACATGTTAACATTCTATGCTGGCTTCTTGAAGACTGCTGCAATAAGATGTTCCTGTAATGTGAACTTCAACAGGAAGATAGTCTGTAGGTAGAATATTCCTGAGATGTGTCTGTCACAGCCCTTCTGAAATTGCAAATCAATTTTATGGTATTGAGGCAGTTTAGGGGGTCAATTCTGCTGCACAGTTATCTCACAATGAAAGTAAGGTCTGGGTTAACTGTAAAAGAGTCTACAAGCTTCATTTGTGCAGTGTGTGCAGAGCCATGTAGCAGCTTTCCTTGAGGGGAAAATGGTTGAATGATCCAATCCATTACACTAGATCTAAAGAGAGTAAGAAATTAAGGAGTTACAGCCTTCATATGCTTTAAGTGCTCTGTAACTAAGCAGAGCTGCAAGCAATCAGCTTGGAAAACAGTACCTTGAAGGAATGTCCTTCAGTGCTCTACTGAGGTTCTGAAGGGGGAAAAAAAGACTTTATCTACTACTGGAATTGATGAAGCAATGAAGAAACAATGTCTTGATCAAAAGATTTTATCAAATTTTAGAACAAAAGACAGCTGAATGGTAGAAGATGACTTAGTTCTAGGAAGGAAGAAGGTAGGATGTTTTAAGAATTGCCATATCATGGCTAAAAAGGTTATGATGGGCAGAATGGAAGAGAAGAGCTACAGCTTATTAGTAATCCCAGATTAATTTGGAAACTAGAGACACCTATTTCTGAGGGACAGACGTGTAAGTTATGATACTTGTAGTGCAAGATCTACGTGAACACAGTGCTGAAACCAGCAAGTTCCATCCTTTCCTTCAGCAACTTCCATTGCTGGAAACAGTTTAATTTGTAGTCCTCTCCTTGTATGCAGGTGAGGATGAGACTATGGCATTAGTCAGTGTTGGATGAAGTGTGGATTTTACCACTGAAGCAGAGAAGTTTATGCTGCACTTTGCTCTACCAGAGCTTTTGCCACTTATATCCCTTAAGGGATCCTTCAAGGAATTAGCAAGCAGGATGCAACGCAGACTGAGGTTGAGAGTTTTTAAAAGTCATTTCCAATTTGTTATTAGCATGTGTGAATATTGGATTTTATGATTTCCTCTTGATTTTTATGACTATTGCAGATTATTCAAAGAAAAACTGAAAAAGTTATTTATTGCCTGGGTTAGTTTGTTTTTTTAAACCTGTAACATTTTAAAGCATCATGAAGAGTTCTGGATCATAATCACAACAGGGAGAATGGGAAAAAAAGCAGTTTGTCTGCAAGTCCAAACACCACCATAAATGGAGGTGTAGGAGTCCACCTGGGGCTGTAAGGTCAGTTACAGCACTGAGAGCCCAGTGAAAATGTCTTGTCACTACTGACAGAAGTACCTCAAAAGTCTGCCAGCTTTGTTAAGGCTCCCTGCCCTCTTCAGGTGACCTTCTATAACTAGGCTGATGATGTCCTGATAACAGTTTTTCTTGATAGACTTCCAGATGTTCCTGATACCTTGGATATTGCAAGAAAACAGATGTGCTTGGAGTACTTGATAATCCTTGACAATCTCACTTTGAATGAGGGACCAGGAAATGGAGAGCACAGAAATAAGAAACCTTTTTTTTTTTTTTTTCTTTTTTTGGTTGCACTTGATCATTCTTGAATCTTGACACTGGGGACGAAGATTTGGGCAAGGTTCCAAACTGGCTCTTCCCCTTGAAATCCGTTCTTATGTCCCGATGTGCACATGAAGGTGAGCATTAAGTCTAGCGTTTCAGTTTTAAATCTCAATTCCCTTGCTCAGTTTCAGGGCCAAACATTTGCTAGGGGATACACACATACAGCAGATCAGTAGCCTTCTTTCAGGATACCTGCTTCCACTAAATGTGTGAAGAAGCTAACATTATACTAGACATTTTGGCCAAGAGACCCGCTAATTAAGCAGCAATGTAGCCCCACCCTGACCAAGCATATTTCTTTTGGTTTAGCACTCTTCACAACCCACTGCCACTATGACCTGAAATGATTGCCCATGCTATTTGGATTTTAGACAGCCATTTCTTCAGGTCACAGTCTAAGCCCAGCTTAGGTTCCTGGAAGAGTTGTTCAAAGGATGTCTAAGATGGGAAAAGGATATGAAGGGTGGTTCAGTAAGAGTCTGCACTGAAATGGAGCACTGGCAATTCTAAATCTAAATCTAGGCTGTACCCATAGGTAACTTAAACATTTTTTCTCCTGTCATGCCTCCCTTCCCCAAACAAAACTCTTCAGCCTACTGATCCAGAGACAGCTGCATTTGACTGTTTATCTGACGCTTGAGAACTGAAAACGCATCTTTTGTGCTATAAAGGGTCTCCAGTATAGTGGGCTGCTAAACCTGCTTTTCATGGCTTCAGGGATCATCTTATCAATGAAAAATTAAAGCTGTTCAGTACACAAATCATCATAACTTATGATAATTGTAATTTGAATAACTGGGAACCTCTTATTCAGTGTAGCAAGCAGCACCTGATAAGGTTAGCACATGTTCTTAAAACAGGCTATTGTCAGCTGTACACATATTGAATATAATGCTGCTGGACCTCTGGGCTCCCTGAAAGAAATGGGACTCCGTAGGTACTCTTATAGCTTGGCTGCTGACCAGTTTAATATGAACTGAACACACCATCCAAACACAGGGCTCCTAGGTGGACCATCAGAAACAGAGGTTGGTTTGGGGGCTCTGAAAGGGAAAGCAGTGAGCTTTCGTGCTCTGAGGTTAGAGGTGAACAGCCAGGACCATTGGAAAGTTATTCTTCTACTGTCTTGCTCAAAACAATGTCCTACAGATCATGTGCAGGCTACACTTATTGCGGCTTCATTTTTTTTTTTTTTTCATTTTCATTATTTCATCCACCAGACTTAGGCCAGTACCACTGCAGGAGGTGTGAGGGTGACAAACCATCTGAAGGAACTGAGCCACATGAAGCAGAAGATAAAAAATATAATTATTTGTGTTGGCATACCTGAGGAGCAGCGTGGAATGAGACCCCTGAAGCCTGTGTCACGGGCAGTGGTCATCAGCTGGGGGCCTTAGATTTGGCAGTCAGGTGGTGGCAGTAATATTCCGAAGTTAGAAGTGCTTCTGCTGTGTCAAGCCACCCCTGCGATGGGAATTCTGTACAAATCATGGCAGTGCTCTCCACCAAATGTTCTGTAGGACTAAAAGGCAAAACGAATAGTAAGTGACTTAAGTGAGGCTACTGGCTTGCTTCAAATTATTCCAAATTAAGTCATTTTTGAACTTAAAACCTTTGGTTTAAAATAAACCAGAGAGTCATCAGGGAAGAAAAACCTGAGTGCCACAAAAAAACGAGTTGTGAGTTCAAGGATATGATTCATTTTCCCCTTTCCTCTCCATCCATTCGGGGGCCAGCAAAATCCATCTCTTACCTGGCCGTTCTTTACTCTGAAACATGGAGTAGTGGGAGGAACAGAGGAGTTAAATTGACAGCATGTTTGTAGAAGGCTCTGCCACAGGTGTCCTGTGAATTGTTGCTGATATTCCTCAGCTGGTATCCTGTTTCTCCGAGTACAGACAGGCATGTTGTGGCCATACAGATCTTGTGCCTAAACAATATGCCTGTATAGTATTAATATGAGGCTTGGACTAAATCATGTTTCTCTGTTTCTTCTAAGCCAGGATCTGTATGGCACCCCCCAACCACACAGACACATGTGAGCACACACGCGACTTCCAGAACGTGTTACAAACAGCTGAAGAACCTGCGACTGCAATTTTTGTTGTTGATGGCCATTTTCGCCACGTCTAGGATGTGCTCTGAACTGACTGCTTCCAAGAACGTCACTCTTCTCAACGTGTGTGGATGTTAATCTTCCAAAGAGGAATTTAAATGGCAGGGTGGACCCCTCGAGCTAATATAAGGGAGGTGATGCCCTGCCTGGTTTTAATTAGAGCTAGCTTTCTTAATGAGGTAATATTCTGTTGTGCTGGGTTATCTCTTGGAAGACAGGGCAGCAGGCGAGCTGTTAGGGAGGGACACTTGAAAAACATCACAGGCAAGCTGTTTAATGTTAGCGCTATCATTCATCACCCGGGCTCTTCGGAGAGTCTGACAGACGGAGCACGTCCTGTGGGGACTCCGTCAGCCTCTGGCGTGCTGCTTAATGCAATTTAGCCAGATGTATCAAAGCAGCAGGCGAGACCCTGCTATTTGGACAGCATTTATAGCATCCTGGGCAAATAGTCAGGAAATGTTCAATAATGTGCCTCGCACAAGTGCGGCAAGAAGCAGATTCTTAGAATGACAGGTTGCCAAGAGAAATCCTGGCAGTGCCTCATTCCAGCTTTCAGTCACATGCTGGTTTTGTTGTTATTGTTTGAGGGCATTTTTTCTTTTTTTTTTTTTAAGGGCTTTCTCAGTCTCAGGTTTCCAAAGACCAGATTTAAGGTGACTTGAATAGGTCCATCTGGTCCATCCACCCAGCGGATGAAAGCGCCCGGCAGAATCCCTGGCCCTCGCATGCACAGCGTGGAGCTGGGCACGGGGCCCGCTGGCAGCACCGGGGTTTTCTCTGCACAGCTCTCCGTGCGCTGGGCTGACCCCTGCAGCAGCCCCAAAAGCTCTGTTTGTGGTGCAGAAGAGGTCAGTGTTGGCTGCGCAAGCAGAGCGGGGATGTCATTACAGATGGGGAATTTAGTGGAGACCCTGGCTGCACCTCCAGGCTACAAAGTGGGATGCAGCCTGGTACCCTGACAGCCTCTGTGCTAGGGAGCTCTGCAGGCCACGCTCAGCAACAGGCAAGTATACCTAACTGATGCTTAAATAATAAATACTCACTCCCAAATTTTGCAGTCCAAATTTGTTGCAGTCCCTTTCCCCGAGAGCTCGTGGACACCCACAAATGTGGCTCTAGTTCTGCTCCGGGGCTCCAGGCGTGTGCCATCTCCCCACCAGCATAGCTTTCTTGGGAGAGCAGACAGCCTGGGGAAAGCCTTGTTCTGCTCTTTCCTCTCGGGGTCCTGCTGCCCAGACCAGCTGCCACGAACCCTAGCCATAAGCCACGCAGCTGCTGAAAGCAGACAAGTCTTGCAGCACTGCTCTTTGGCGATTTACATCTCAAACTTCTTTGCCAGCAACGGAAGAAAAGAACAAGGTTTTGACGCTGCCCTATGGGGCTGCTGGCAAAAAGATGTACAGCCTCCAGAGGGAAAATGCTCCAACGGGCCTGGAAAGGGAAGGGCTGTGATGTGTATTCTCAACCTAAAGGACAAAGCCTTGTTAAACCCCCCCTTATTTTTATTTTTTGCTAAACCAAAGGTGGAAGACTGAAGCAAAGCTCTCCCCAAAAGCATCCTTCTCTGCTTGTCCCGGGAGGCAGCACCGCAGGGCGGGTGAGGGACAGACACACGGCCCAGGCACCTCCCCGCGTGCTGCGGTGCCTGCTTCACCTGCAAACCCAGCTTTGGCTCAGGGCTGGTGCACAAAGATGTAAAATCCAGCTGGGCCTTGCAGCCTTGGAAAGCTCTTTGATGATAATTCCAGCAACAGAAACGTAGCATATGCAGCGCCTTGGATCCTGTTGCTAATAAGTCTGCTCTTACACCACTCTGCTACACTTACTAACTTCCATTTACATATTTTTCCAATAATCTTTTTAACATGCGACTGGATGACCATAAATCCCGGAGGGTGAGGAGGGCAGGGTATGTTGGAAGAACAAGTGCCTGGGACTCAGTTTAACCCTCCAGGTGCCGCTGGGAAGGCCGGATCCCGAGCAGCTGTGTCCTGTTACCCCACCAGAGACAGGTGGCAGGGACGGGTGAGTGCTTTGACGGGAACAGATTTTCTTCTCCTGCTGTCCCCAAACAAATACAAAATGCAGTGCCGCTGCCAAGCCCCAGAATGCAAATTAATGCAGAACGGGGCACTTGAAATGTTTTTGCTAACAAGTACGTACCACGCTTCTGCGGCGAGGCTTAGCTGTTGATGAAATCCCATCTGTGGATTTCGCAACCAGGTACGCTAAACCAAATGGCTCTCCTCTCTTCGGGGAACGTGACGAGGCAAAGGAAATCTGGTGTGGCTTGCTAAGGCAGGACGGAACGGGGGCAGATGGTTAGAGCACGAGAAGCGCCATCTCCCACTGCACAGAACAATGGCTCAGCAAGGACTCCAATGCAGGAACAAGAGATTATCTTGGGGGGCAAGGAGGGCGTTGAATCTTAGTTTGGAGTTCTCTCTCTACCACCTTTGGATTTCAGCCTTCCTTCTGCGAGAAATGGTGACCACTAGGAAGGCTGCGCAGTACACCTATTTATACATGTACACACGTAGTTGCTTCAAATTACCCAGGAATAACAGTTTCCTGAGGCAGCTGCATAGATGACTGAACAATTTGTCTGTTCAAACATATTTCAGTCAACTTTCCCTGGCTGATTTGGCAAGAATTTTTCTTTCTACAACTGGATCTCCTCCAATAACAACTGAGACAGCCTTTTGACTCTAGGTCACGGATGTACGACGCTGGAGGATTCCTTCCATTTGTCTCTCTGCAAGTAATGATGCAAAAAGCAGAGGACGGCCATGGCACTAGCTGAGAAGGGGGAGTTGCATCGTTTGTGCCACACATCCTCATGTCAGCTGGACCCACACGACAAAGTGGGATGCAGGACAGATCATCCCAAAGATCGGCTTTTAGACTGGCACTCGAGGGTTCAAATCCTCACACACGTCCTGCATAATCACCTAGTTTTGCTTCTGACTGCATGACGGTAATTTCTCACCCCAAAAGGCTGCTGCAAGGGCCCTATCTTGTTATGACTGGAGGGCTCCGATTAGCGATGAGCATTAAGGGAAAGGGATCTCTGTCCCAGGTGACCAAGCAAGATCTGAAATAAGATGCAAGATCTGCGAACGCCAGCAAGAGTGAGCAGAAGGGGTAGTCTGACCATCAAGAAGCTGAGGCCCTCTCCACCTCTCCCAGTGTCACCTCTTTGTGACAACTCTACGCAGACTACAGCCAGAAAGCCATTTGACACGTGTAAATTTATCCTGCTCTCCCTAGAACTTCAGCCTGGAATTACAACCATCTGCAATTGTTTCGCATGCCCCAGCGTAGAAGCTAGAAGGAAATGTGGCCTTGATTAGTATCTGTTAATCAATTTCCATCTCAATTAAACGTTGTTGTGCCAAATACAGGGTGAGGCCATGCAGTTTGCAATGTACCAAACCTTATGTTGCGGCTCTGCGTGAGGAAACAAGACCCCGGTCTCCAAGTCCTAGCGACTTTCACAAGCAGTAAAACGGTATTTTTACAAGATCAGCACTTTACTTTTCTGCAGCCGTTTCCTTGATGACTTTGGGCAGCGTGCTGGGGCTCGGAGTTTGATAAGGACCCCTAATCTCAGGCATGCAGCTTAATCTCCAAAAGCTGGATTTCAGCACTACCTAATCGCATCAGGCTCTTTTGCCCTTGCCAGTCCATTACCCTGCTGCAGGGTTCTAAGACTGGTGGCGTAATGACATCTTCAGACCTGTCTTTGCTGCATTTCCAAACTCCCCCTGCAATCCCGTAAGGCCCAGAGCCTTTAATATTCTTTTAATTGCCAGTTCACTGCTTTAGGAGCACCTCCTTTCTTAACTTCTACTCTGCCTGTCTTGATGAGATCTCTTGCAGATGAAGTTAATCAGAAAGATTACAATCACTCTAGAAACACCTGCATTGGAAATAAGTCTGGCTTTTATTAGTATGAATTCCTACTGCTGACAAGCTCTGGGAGGAGAGGATGGGGGAAAACCCAAGCTGCCTTTACACAGCTGGAATATAAATGTGAATTTTTCTTCCTATTTACTTTTCTTCTGTAAATGATTTAGCTGCTATTGATGAAGATTACCACCAAATAAAAAGCAGAATCTACTAGCTTGTGTTGTTGTGTGCAACACACCCATAAAATAAATCTGTGTCTCCACCACTGGAACAGGCCATCCTTTTTGCTATGATATGTACAGAACTGGAGGTAGCATTCATCGTCAGAACTTCAAGAACAGCAAGGATCCCGTGTTCAGACTCCTTTTTACATGTGGAAGACAAAACAGACATTCCAGTGCCCTGCATCCTCTTTAACCCTAGGATATTAAGAACAACCACAAAAGACTGATCTCATTAGTTGTAGCAAGCAGGTATAATAGGAAGGCGAGAAGTGCTTACTGCGGGTTAAAAAGACAATCTTAAGCCTGATGCAAGTATTTTGAATCATATTTCTGCTACTAGGAATCCCTGCTCCCTGACTGTTGGGTAAGTGCTGACGTTGTTTAAAAGTCTAGTATTTTTTGGTCGCAAAGCCCTGCAGTGGTAAAGGTAACACAGTGCTTCAGAAACTCTGGGCTCAGGTAATAAAAGATCTTGTAATCCTGAAAACTGGCAAAACCCCAAATAAAATGCCATCCCTCCTGGGAAACTGGGGGACATTCAAGTCATTCGGGACACTTGAAGGTAACAGTCCAAGAAAAAGCTCAAGGTATTCACATTTATTAAGGAATGTTAATCTGCTAAACTCTACAATCGTCCTAAGCTCCGGACACATAAACAGAACCTTTTAAAATCTAAATATTACATGTAAAAACTGTGAAAGGTCTTCATAATTATTTTTATCACCAAAAAAAAAAGGAAAATATTACTCAGGCCAGTCACCTGCTAACGTAAGAAAAAAAAAATGAAATGTGTTGTTGTCTCATGGACCAAACTCTCAGTCCATGCAATCAACGTGAAATGCTCCCAGTTCTCTACGTTGTGCTTTCTCTCACTGGTAGCAACTCAAACCTAATGTATACTCAAAGAAATGATGCAGTGGGGGATAGTCTGTCCCACTGCTGCTGCAAGAGTTACAGGGAAGAATTTCTAATACAAAAGCAGAAAATATAGCCCCTTTACTGACTCTTGATAATAATGTTTTCTCCCACCTTCCCCAGATTCTCAGGCTAACTTGTCAGAAACCATCAGGGACTGGGCTGGCACGATTCCTACCTGATTTTAAATGAAGGTAGTTGTCACATATCCATGCAACTCCCATTCATTTAAATAGCATGGAGTTGGCATTAAGCAAGCTAATAAAGGAATGAAGAACAGGGACCACTGGAAAGCCAAGAAACAACTTCTTCTGTGGCTACAGTAATGCTCCCTCTGGGCCTGGCACCTCCAGCAGGACAGCTGGAGAGTCGCCTTCCCTCATCCCAAGTTATCTTCTGATACAAAATGGAAAAGGTGCACTGGAAATCCTTTGGGCTAAAGCCTACCTCTTAAACTTCACCAGGTGCTGTAACTTGAGGTCTGTTCTACAGAAGGCTGTCACTACTGTGACCCTCTCTGGCTGTGTTTTAACAGAAAACCTACCCTCGCAGTGCCTTGGCACCACCATGCACCAGGCACTTCAGGCTGTGAAGCCCCAGTTGGTTAAATCCAGCCTGCAGGCACTTTGAGCAACCTGAAGTAATGTGAGGGGGAATATCTCGGGCAACCTTTTCGCTTTGACATTTCTCTTGGCAGCCTCCCACAGCCCTCAGCAGGACGGCTGATGTCAGTGCCAGTTTTGGGTGCCTAACTCTTCACTCATGCACAACTGAGTTCCTAACACATCAGAATTGATGATGCAGGGTTTCTCACCACATCGGTAAGTTTTAACCTGCCACTACTAACCACCCATTCACTCATAATCGAGCTCCGTTTCTTCTTCCCAGAGCAGTGTCAAGGCTTTTTTACTGAGGAGCATCAAGACGCAGGCTGCAGAAACAGAAGGACTTTGCCTAGTAGGAGATAGGAGGTCACGGAGGTACAGTCATTGCTGACTTCAGTGTACTTAAGTCAGAGTTAGCCTGTGGTTAAATATACAGGTCCTCTGCCCTTTAAAGCTTAAAATAAATTTGTCTTCAACTACTGCATTGGCTTACATTACAAGATAAATTATGAAAAATAAGTTGGCCTCAAAGCATAGTTTTGCTTAGCTGCTCTGGGCATGAACCATTTCACTTGGACTGTTTTTCAGACCACCTCTCTCCCTCACCAGGAGGATGAAGAGAAAATAATCAAGAGGGGATGGAGCCTATTTAGACAACTGGCCAGCTCCTTGCAAAGGGCTCCTTCCCGGTTAGAAGAGAGAAGATCCACCACAGAGGAAAAACAAAACCCGCAAAAGGCTCAACATGGTAGTGATGCAATGGTATGATGTTAGTGGATGGAAAGGGCCAGCATCACTGGTTTAACCAGGAACACAGAAGCTACACCTTTCTTTTTCCTGTCTCATCCTTTTTCTAGCTTGCTCACCTTGTCTTCTTTCTCGTCTTTACTATCAAGTGAATGTAAGTCCTGAGCACGCACACTGTATTGCATACTACAGCTTTCATCATTCCAGTTACTTGACAATGATGATCCCCATGCCCTTGATGAGACCTGTAAACGACTATAGTTGAAATGAATATGAATCCATCAATACAAGCTCTTGAACTTTACAGCCACATCACACATCCTGAATCTTGTCAAACAGCATGATCTGGCTGTCTGAAAATGGGAACTGCATTAAAATATAATGCTGATACAGTATGTTGTAGATCAGCTCTAACAAAAGGGAGCTAGGAAACAAAAAGACACCCCTGCAATGGCATCACTGCACTGTTATTGAGCAGCACCTTTCAACAAGTCAGCCAGCTCCCTTAAACTTACTTAACTCCAGAGATACACTGTCTGTAATTCCTGTTCCCAATTGTTGTACTGTTTTCCCCAGTTTTATCACAAGTCTGCAAAGGCGGTCCACTTCTCTTAATCTCATCAGCAAACGTTAATTAACTGTATTGCTGCTACCTCTGTTGGTCAATACAGGCAGCTCTCTCTGAAACAGTGAACGGAACTCGCTGCACCTCACTTACATTTAATATGTACCCTATTTTGTGTTTCTGCCTAGACTTGAACTACGAAAAAAGAAAAATTAAAAAAGAATTTATGATCTCATGAACCTTGAGAGCAGAGGCCCTTGAGCATCTTGTGAATGACAGCAGCACTCTTAAGTCTGGATCCTAGCCTGAGTTTTCAATCCAAGAGGACTGAGCGATGTTTGGAATTACATAGCGAGGAATCTAAACTAAACCAGGTGTCTTCCCAGTTTTGCCAAAAAAATAGTTTGACACATACTAGCTTATAAATAGATGGTTCTGCCAGATCAAACAATGATATATTACACTGACCACTCAAACAGCCCAACAGTGAAGCAATTTTCATGAGGATGCAATATTTTTTTTTTTTTTTTACTTTTTAAAATTGAAAATAATAAACAGATTGGCTTGTATTATCATGAAAAAATGTGCTAAAGGGTAAGGTCTGTGAAGAAAAATCTGACAAGTCATAGGTCATAAAAGTTTCAGTTCAAGCTTGTTCATATTATAGTGAAGTAAATTATTGCTGAAAACTTCTTTCAAAGAGTTTCTTTTTGATTGGGTCTTGTTTTTAAGATGAGCAAACGCTTTAAATGTGAGCTATTTCCATAGTTTGTGAGCAATAAACAACAGGCTGAATAGAAAAGCAGAGACCATAGGTCATTCCCACTGGTGTAAAAGAAATGCTACACCGTTTTCTTCCAGCCACAGAATATCCTTTACCCAAGTAGGGCAGTATACATCTCTGTCCATCCACAGGAACCTAAACAAGGACTTCTCAGTGTAATACAAAGTTTTTCTTGCTTTCACCAGTACGCTTAGACCCAGCTGGCAACTGTGAAAATCAGGCTGGCCAAAGCAAAGCAGACCTGACCGCCTACAGCCCAGCCTGGCAGCAGTGAGGCACTCTGGGGGCACGAGAAGTCTTTTTCTAAGATTTAACTCCGTTTATTGGAAGTATTTGCCATTCAATTCTCATTCTGTTCTCTCAAAAATAAGACTGGTTTGATCATGATGGTCAGCGTCTCTCGGGATAAAGTGGTTTTGAGTGCAGGCCTCATGTAGGTCGGTGTAACTGCATCGAACCACAGGACCGCAGAGTGCCTTGCACTTACAATCTGTGCAGCAGAACTGCTCAGGGCAAGTGATTCATTGAGAAACCTCTTTTTCCTGATATGGCTCTGGAGAGGTGCCTGAACATGGTGATAAGGAGCTGACAGGGAACCAGCCACACTCAGATGCCTTCCAGTTCATCTGAAGACGCAGAGAAAATCTCCTCCCACGTTTAATGTCTTTGGGATTCTTCCAGCCATGCCTTTCCCTTCTGACACTCTTCCAGCTCCCCGGGACTTTCTGGCCCTCCTGAACATCCCTCTCTGCCTCCTCCTCCTCCCCCTGAACAGTTTTTCTCTCCTTGCCCGTTCTGCTCCTGCCAGGAGGTTCCTGGGGAAGAGGCCGCAGGTGGTGCAGTGTGCGCGCAGCTCGGCCTGTCACCGGGACTCACGCTGCCGTCAGCTGCACCTCTTCCTTGCTTGGACACCCGCTGGATCCTCTCAGACAAAGATCTTCCCCCATGCAGCAGCCACAGCTCTCCCTCAGTGGCTGTTTCTAACGGAGAGGCCTGCGCTCCAGCATGTGAGAGCGCTCTAACGCACAGCACATACTTTTCCAGGCTCCACCGCAGCGTCAGGCTTAATGAAACACTTAATTATCAGACCTCAAAACTCAGGATTTCCAAGCAAGACAAATGGATGTCCTGCATCAGGGCCTGGCTGTGCAATCCTTCCTCTGCTGAACACTTGCTCCTGGGGACAGATAAAACCAGCAGGCTGAGAAACAAAGAGGCTGCAGAAAGCATGGTTTCTGATAGGAATGAGGCCACGCTGGTAACATGTTCTGCTAGCATAAGGAAAACTCAGATACAGCAGCATCCAAATACCTGCTTGGCTACTGAGAAGCAAGGAACCAAACCTACAAAAACTTTTTGGTTTCTAACTTCAGTATATCTGGAAGCCAAAAAAAGCTGGGTGCAGAGGTCATGCAGGCAAAATCTTGGGAATGTCTGTCTATCAAAACTAATGGTTTGATTCATGCTACAGCTTTAGGATCTAGTAGGTACAAGTTCTTTCAGGAGGGCTCTGTAAAAGTCTCAGCCCTGTGTTTTGCAGAGGCAGACCCTAAGCATTAGTCCAAGAACTAAAATAGGAAATACTGAAATCATTGCATTCATTGATTCAAGTAGTCTTACCCAGAACAGGGAGGTCTGGCTGGAAGAGATGCGTCTGGGATGACTGAACATGAGCAACATATGCAGACGAGGAGGCACCACCGAAAAGACACCACTGAAACCATGGCTCTTGCCCCTGTTCCCACTTTCAGATCAATTCAGGGAAGCACACAAGCAGCTCTCTCCTGGCGCTGAGGCATGGGACCAAACACGTAGAGAGCACTCTGAATTCTTAGCTTCCAGGAAAAGTTGTGTATTCTGGGCCAAAGAACAAGCACTTCAAACTCTGGTAGTGGAATGCAGGTTTCACCTCATCCATGTCACAGAGAAGTACAGGGATTTTGCAGTTCTGACCATTTGTTTTGTGCTGAATGACTTGTCCAGAAGTCAGATGCACATTGTTTCTCCCTCCCAGCCTGCCAGCCACAAAACACTCACCAGCTTTTGTTTACATTACAAATTTAAGATCTACCTGCAAGAAATAAAAAGCCTCCAGCATGACAAGCATGCGGTACAAGAGCAGGAAAGCTTAGGGCTGTCACCACTGTCTGTAAATCTCTTTGGTAACTGGGAATTTGTGAGGTGAAAGGTTTTCAGTACTGATCTGCTGTTATCTGAAATGGATTGTATGCCTCTCCAGATTTTTTTTATCAAATCTGTAAAACCAGTAAAACACAACATTTCTCGTTAGAACTCTTTCAGGGTGGAGTGAAAAACAAAAAACGATTGCTGGAGAGTATCTGGTGTTGATCACAAGGAGAATAAGTACTACTTGCCCAGAGAAAACAAGATTTTTTCCACTAACGTCTTCTGCTTTCTCAGCAAATTTTTCTGTTTTCTCTGCAGCCCTTCTCTAGCCAGTAAATTCAATATCTTGTGAGATCGAGAGAGAACAAAGTGAGCATTAGACAGACAAACAAGGAAGGGGTCAATTATTGTATTAAAATCCCCAAGTGCATTGTTTTAGCACAAATTTCACATTTGCTTGTGCATGCTTTTAAGTGATTCCTTATTTTG
This sequence comes from Oxyura jamaicensis, assembly GCF_011077185.1. Lineage (NCBI taxonomy): Eukaryota > Metazoa > Chordata > Aves > Anseriformes > Anatidae > Oxyura > Oxyura jamaicensis. The sequence goes on along the minus strand of NC_048900.1, from coordinate 26,919,233 downwards.
TACCTTATAAATGGGCACCAGATGCCAGAGAGAATGATCGAAATTGCAGTGAAACTTGAGATCAAGTAAGTTTTGCCTTTACCTAAACCTACTTACAAAATATCATATATTCTCCCCCTCCCCACCCGCCGAAGATTTAACAACAAAAAAAAATCTTTCTCCTAATTTGTCATCCTAAGAAGCTGACAAGAAGAAGCACACACACAACCTGCAAAACTGTCACCCCCGGTCACTCCCCTCCCGAGGCCCTAAAGGTCTGGAATTAGCCTTGTCCTACATACAGTCACAACTTGCCTGTGCTTTCCCAAACTCAAAACATCCAGCTGCTGTAAAAATGGCATCCAATCTACCGCCGACTGCCAGTTCTGCAGTGTTCCTGCTCACGTCCATCTGCCGCCTCCTGCCACGCTGCAGCGCGGCGGCGCAGCCAGGAGGTAGGGCAGGAGTTGGCTTGCTGTCCATGTGTGTGGGCCAGTAGCCAAGCGGCTCCGCTTAACAAGCTGGCCACAGATCTACCTTTCATGTCAAAACATGGAGAGAATTAGGAAACTTTTTAAATTAAATAATTCTACATCGATACTCTTCTGTTGTGTTTTTTTTTCTTTCCTTGAAAACTTTTTTTTTTTCGTATTTTTAATTAGAAACACTTTATTTCTCTCCTTTTACAGCCCTCCTGGACTGAGTTAGTTGGATCAAAGAACAGCGAGTTCTATACAAGTAAGATCATGTTAAGTTACTGTGTCTTTTTACGAACTATCTGGCTGCTTCCAGTGTGGCTAAAAGATTTTAGTCACCATATGAACTGAGGAGAGACTGCGAGCCTTTCATCAGACATTGCTTTCTAAGAAAAAAAGGCCTTTTAGATATAAGCTGTTGCCCCACATTAACCTCAGGATCTCTCTGAGAGTATTCCTAGCTCTAGTTTTAATGGCTTAGGATGTAGGAACACCTCTGCTCTGCCAGAGCACCGCCATGGCGCCACAGGCCCAAGCCTCACCCCAGCTAGGCCCCGCACAGCTTTCCAGAAGGTGCCACAACTCCTGCCCTGCTGTAAAGCAAAGAGCCACTGGTCTCTCCTCTCCACAATGTCACAGGAGTTCAGTTTTCCCAGCCTCTGGGCTGAAAAAAAATGTTATTTTCTGCATTTGCCCCTTGTGGGGTGGGAACTGTGTTCCTCTTCAGAGTCCACTAAATGTGACGGCTCGTAACCGAGAGGCCGAGCACGCGTGTGTCTTGTTCCCTTGGGGTAACAGGATGCAGCTTATCTGCATCAGCCAGGAAAAAAGAAGAAATGGCACACAGGCATCAAACTTACACTTCCAGTATCGACCTACAAATACCGTGACAGAAAGTCCTTTCTGACAGGGAAAATAGCAGTTTAAAGAAAGTAGCAGAAAAGATGAGAGAAGTTAGAGAAAGCGAGAAGCTGCTGGATCACGGAGCTGTGACACACCAACAAGTGATTGCAACTACCACACACCAGCTCCTCTCAGCCCACATGCACGCTCACATCCCTGGGGGACCATTTTTTAAATACAGGGTAGCTTTCCCAGGAGTTAAAGAGAAAAACACTAGCTCTAATTATTTTCCATTTATTGCAGATTGTCACAAGGTCAGGATCTACCAACAGCAAGTTACTACGGGGCAGCTGACAGATGCTGCCTTGTGTGTCAGACCCCTCAGATCAGAAGCTAAGCTGATCCTGTGCCTTTTTAAGTCAACAGAGCCTCTCTGAGCTTTCGATGTGACCTAAGGAACACTGCTCTTTATGGCAACCCTTAACAATGAAGCACTGGGGATTGTCTAAGTTAGACACCTGGCTTTATAATGAATTCAAGTTAATGCGGCCCGTAAATGGGGGCTGGGGGCTTAATTCGAAAAGCCAGCGCCGCACTCTGCCATATATACTTGGATAGCACAGAGGCACAGGAAATAAGTTTGGGAAGTCACTTGTGTGATTTCTCACTGAAACTCCAAGGTATTACTCAATTACCCATCCTTCCAGAAATGTTTGCATGTTGCTTACTAACTGTTGTTCGTATCGAAGCTGGACAGGTTGGAAACTTTCCTCTTTCTGCATAAAAAACATATCAGAATGACTTCTGCAACTGAGGCTGCTGAGAGCCAAACCCTGTCAATGGGAGCTTTGCGTTTCCTTCATTTAACCCCCCATGTGGCCCTACAAGAACAACATATATTTTACAACTGCAAGTTAAATTCTGTGTTGTTGCATAAAATATATTCTCTCCAACTGACAGAGCTGGAAAATTGTGCCCTCCACTGCACTATTTGTGTTCTGTATGAAAGTCTTTCAGGCCACGCTCCACCGTTGGGTGGTGAGCTCACCTTGTCAGCCTACAATTTTGCAAGTTTGAATGATGAATTTACCACTTGATCTTAACAGGCATGTGAATTCCACTCCCTTTTAAAAAATACCTTTATTCTTCTGCTTAAATTTTATAAAGGACCCCACAGGACCAAACTCTTCCATTGCTTTGATGACTATTAATGATTTGCACCGCCAGAAGCTGTTTAGCATAGAAAATGTTCTTGGATGACCCTCCAGCAACAAGTCATCGCTGTATATACAGCTCTGAATCCAGGACTACATCTCTGATATGCTTGCAGAATTTGGCATTTCAGTCCACTGTGTAAACTGGTTGGGCTCCCTGGAATTTAGACCACTTAACTTCAAAGTTCAGGCTCATTTGCTGGCAATAGGTAGCCTCACTGAGTCAACCAATGTGTTTACTTCTAAAAAGTCTGTCCCATATCCTGTCTTCTGGGATGTTTGTAAGCACTCTTGGGATGCTCATAGCATTTTCCCCATTCTGACAACATCTTAAATCCAGGTATAACCTGAGAGGACACACTGGAATTTGGAAACTGAATAATGTGTCGTTACAGCTCTGTAGATGCACTTTATATTACCCAATGGCCAAAATGCTGTAGATTAATGCTATTTGCAAGTTCCTAGTGTGGATTTTGCTACCTTCTTAACCTCCACAATGCCACAGCTGGACTGCTAGCAGCCCCCAGGCCAGTCCACCTGCAGCTGCTTCCATCTCACAGCCATCGCTACTGCCACAATTTGCTGCAGTTGGATCACCCAAGACAAAAACCCTGATGCAAATCAGATACTGCAAGGAAATTTATTCTCTAGTTAGCCACAGCCCCCTGAGGCCAGTGTAGATATTAACAAGTCAGCAGGTTCCTATGGCAGCAGGCTGCCAAAGGGCAGCAGAAAAGTCTGTGCCCCCTGCGGCTCAATTTTCCTGTGTGGGGCCCTGGAAAGCCAGGCTGGCTGGGAAAAGGGCAGGATAAAAGTGTATCGTCACAGCATTTTGAACAGACTGAAAGAGAATGGGGTCTGAACAGCCACAGGCAAGGAAGCTGCAGCACTTGGATGAGTGAGCGAATCCTGGACAAAGGTAACACAGAGAACAGTAAATAATCCATCACACAAGGACACATCGGAGACAAGCACTCCAACACGAAACGTGGTTCACAAAAAGCTGCAGATGAGCTAACACTAATGAAAACAAGGGCCTTGGAAACGGGATGGTGGCAGAAGGAAAGAAGAGGCTGTTGTATAACTTGCTCCCCTTGCCCAGACCTGCCAGTGCAGCTGGATTCAGACTTGCAGCATCATCGCTTTTCCGGTCTTGGCCTCCTCAACCTGCGAGCAGCCCCTCGAAGTGACCTGCCAAACCTTTGCTATCCAAACTTTTCTCCCTTTGAACAGCCTGATAAGGGGCCAACCTGTGCAGTAGCTTCTCACCATGCCCTGGAGGGAGAATACAATGAGGCCCATAAAGCCAATTGCACTTGTTCCCCGAGGCAGCTTTTGAACTCTGCACGGAGAGGCTGGAATGCCCCCTTCCACTTAGCAGAACAAAGGCCAGCTAACCTGCAGGGTTTTAATCCTGAAAGTTAAACATGAATGTGATTAATGTGCAGCTTTGAATTTCGTGTGTTATTGAATTGTATACATTACTCCAGGCTTGGAGATTTTCCCCTTTTATACTGCAACACAAATGTATGTTCCGTTTGGGAGGGGTACAGAACAGAGAACACCAGGCAAAAGTATTTCCATATGTATTTCCCACATTCTCTGCCTGAAGGACTTGAGCGAGCTGGGATTTATACTGTGTTCCACTGACCCTGAAAAAACAACTTGAAACAGATTTAGAGAAGATTCACTGGAACTCATTGCAATTGAAATGCTGGATACTTATTTGACAGCCTCTAGGAACCCTTCCAGCTTCACCCTTTCCTGTGAATCTGCTAAAGCTCCAGAAGATTATCAGAGTTAAGCTAATGTGCAGGATGCTGGGTTTGAGGAGATGGGTTGCCCCTGGTAATAGTCATAAAAATGATCATCTCTTGTAACCGGTGCTCTGCCTCAAAGACTGACTCCTTGATCCCGTTTCAGTCATAATCCTTGATAGGAGCCAGAGAGCTGGACCACATCACTCCTGTGTGATCTTCCTGGCTTCAGCGGGATGCTGCGTGACCAGAAGACTATCCTGGATTTTAGTACCGGGGAAACATTCAACGTATTTTTATAAATGGTTAATTAACCCCATTCATTACATAAAAGGGACAAATTTAAAGTGCACTCGGACACTTCCAGTCAGGACTTTCTCAATCTCTCTATGGTGTTGGCTTAAGTCTTCTGACTTTACCACAGCATAACGCAAGACCAACAAAGGTGTTGAGATCAGTCTTCAGCAAAGGCCTTCAGAGAACTGTTCGCATTTTGACTAGACCACTGGGAAGAGTTTTGCAGTTGTATCATGTACCTCACCTGACTTGTCATGGTTAATTCTACCATCAATTAACCAATTCTACAATCAATTAATTTCCACCATCAAAATGTCCAGACTGAGCTGACCTTTCAAGGGATGCCTCTCACTAGGCTGAACAGCGAGGATCTGGAAGATCTGGATGAGAGATGATACAAAGATTTCTCTTTTTCCAAAGCTCAGACCTATATGGCTTCTCATAGTTTTCCACAACAATTTCCATCTGGAACTTCATTTGCTTGCGGAATTGAGCAGGGCTATTGCAGAAGGAGAGCTCTGTCTCCAGAAATAGTTTCTGGCTCAGGAGGATGACTTGACCTTTGTTCTGAACAGGAATATGAACTCTGTCACACTGGGACACTTCTGCGTCGGTGTCTCCTATGTTTTAGCCATTACTAGCCCTGTGATTTCAGGACAGACATATGGTTCGATCCTATCAGCATTAATGACTGTTTTGGTTTGACAAAGCTTATTGGAGAGTAATGTTTCCTTAATTTTTTGCTTCTCAAGCCAAAACATCTAGATAGTGGATAGGGGAACTGTATCAGCAATTCTTAGACCTGATAGATGTCCAGTACCATTTTTGCTAGACTCTTGAAATATGTACAGAAAAAATATTGACCAGTTAGACCTTTTAGGGACAGGGAAGCCCAGATCATATCATTGATTCATGCATGGTCTGATATCAGCTCTGCAACTTCAACCTCACCCTGAAATCTGGCAAGTGCTGTGCATTCATATGGCCCTGAAGGAATCCAGCTGAAGCTCTGATCTCTCAACTGCAAAGATGAAACCCACAGCATCTCCAGCTCACCTTGGTGCAGTACAGATGCAATCCAGACAAAGCATGACAAATAGATCTCTGTCAAATAAGTGAAAACACGCAATATGGAGCTTAGCCTGGCTATGAAATTTATGCTTGGGCCAGGAGGAAAAATGAGCTTTAAGCAGGAGACTGGGCTAGAATGATCCTACAATTCTGTGATCCTAGATCTGGTTGTAACTTAAAGTGCTGCAGACATATAATTGGCTTATTAGACATGCAATCTGCCAGAATGAAGTTATTCATCCAGATAGAAAAAAAAAAAATGCTGAAATGTTGACCTAGTTGAGAAAAGAGTGTAATCTGGGACCTGTTCAGTGCTTTTCTCTGTTTGGCTATGACAAGCACTGATCTGGTACAAGGTGCTCCAAATCATAGCCTAACAGAGCAGCTTGCTTAGGAATTCTTAAATCTACCCCGTATCAATGTAGCAGACAAACACAGCAAAAATGTAAAACACATTTTGGTCCACTGCTCTATGAAAAAAACAAACAAACAAAAAAAAAAACTCCAAAGATCTTCTGCAAAATGATGCTTGCAACCATCACATTCTGCTCCCAAGACCAGAGTAATGCCTGTTTGCTGGGTACATCTGCATCACTTTTGCTATTGTCTGCTAGTGAGAAGGCCTGACCTGCATCTGAACTCATTCCAGAGATATTTCAATAAATCTGCAGTTTCCTAGCAAGCTCAAAAGTCTTTTGTTAGGACATCCCTGTCCTGTGAAGACTAAACTGCCTCTCCCATTTTTATTTTGGCATGGCTGGCCTTCCCCCAGTCTTGTAATTAAATGCAAGAGGAAAAAATAGGAAGTCTGATAAGACCCAAGACCCACTGAGTGGCCTCCTTTTCTGCATGCTCCTGTGGCTCTATTCTTGGTGGCTGACCCAGGGCAGAGCTCTGCCCTTCTACATATATTTTCCAGTGGAAGCATTTTTTTTCCTTACGTGGATTTATTCAGACTCCAAGCTTCATATTCATCAAAACTGTCATGGACCATTTGCAGGATGGGAAGATATTGTGAGTCCAATCAGTGTGGGTGTCACAAACAATTATCCACTGCAGAATGATCCCAATTAGTAAACACCCTGCTAACAGACCACCTCCCCAAGGATGCTGATTGCCTGTGACAGTGTTTTTTTCAGGATGTCTGCTGGAAAACTGCAACTCAAGCCTCTGTGGGCCAGCTTCTGGCAAATTCCTTGTTAACCCTACAAAAGAATCTACACATGAATAATTAAAAATAAATGGGAGTAGAAATTCAAAGTACATTTAGCTTTGTCACCCAAGCCCTTTATAACAAGACCTACTTCTCATCTGGAATAAAATGGAAATTCTACTCTCTGTCTTGGCTTGTATGAGGCACTCACGTTTTGATGCTTTGCTCTAGGCCTTTGGAACTAAATGAAGACTTCAGTATAAACTCTCCCTTCCACTTTCTCATTTTCTGTTCATGCAAAACTCTTAAAGCGTTGCCTGAAGGATCAAGTTTAGTGAGTGATTGAAACCTAGCTGCTTACTCCTTGTTTAAGTCACGTTGCCTTTTCTACTGTGTGCCACTATTTAGAAGAATAGCCTTTAACAATTACAGACATATTTTTACAGATGGAATCACATGCAGATAGAAAACCAACCTTTTTTTTAAAGTAACCTTTTGACCATCCAGTTCTCTCCTGAAATGGACTGGAGAGTGTCTGGTCACTCCTCTTCACCTTGATTTACTATCAAATCAAAAAACAGCAAGCCCAAGTCTGGCGTAACCTAGGAAAAACATCACAAGTAGTGGAGCTGCACAGAGACTGACGAAAGGAAGAATAGAGTTCTGCTTTCCACCCTGTGAACTCAGCCTCTGCAGTGCACACAAGACAGGCCAGAGGACAACTAGCTTTAGCTAATGCTCAGCACCTGGCAGGCAATGCCATGAGTACACAAGTTTGATGCTGCAGGATAAGATCATGCTACGAACCAACTTTTTGGATCAAGAGATTTCAACTGAAAGGTCTTCACACTGAAAGAATCTCCAATTAGCATTACTGCCACTGAAGCAAAGGTTATAGTCTGACCAGCTTTGTACATTCTTTGACTAGCCTTCATTTTAAATGCTCTAATCCCTAAGTCATTGATTCACACCGCTATCAGCAGATGCTCCAGAAGACCAGAGTGCCAAATGCCACATAAAACAATATGAAAAGCCATACCTTGAGCAAAACGTACTGAAGAGCAGCAGTCAGTTGCCATTTCCTCACTGGTGGCTGATGAGAAAGGCACAGGCAGCATTTGATGCAAACTGTGTGAAAATCAGACGAGGAAACCCTTCATCCTTCTCCAGTCCCAGAAGCAACAAGTCAAGCTGACAGCTGCAGGATTGTGTCAGGTTTAGTCCTTCCATTCTCACAATGCTGACTTTTCTCCTGCACTGCCAGAGGTGGAAACTCACCCAGAGTTGGGGGAACGATGAACAAAGCACTCCTATTCTCCAGCCATGTGTCTGAGCTTTACTGGATGCTGTTTGGACAGCGAAATACACTGTTGAGGTGTGCACGTTAATTCCTGAACTGTCCACAGGCATGTGTGTCTCCAGGAATAAGAGCTTGGTGTGGACTATGCATCAATGGTAAAGTCATCAGAACTGGACTGCTTGGATCATGAGTGGTCAGCTCTGAAAGAAAATCTCGTATTGAGCCACAATTGGTTGGGCTATGCAGTATCCACGTCTATCGGAGGAGCAATTCCTTCTTCTGTGGGGCTATTGGGAAAAATGTCACAACCTGCCTGTAGTGAAATTTTAGCCGGAATCCACAGAGTCCAATTATACAGAGGCAGAAGGACTGATGTGGCCATCAAGGCTGCCTCCCCAGCAGCAGTCTTGCTCCTGAGCAATGGGCTTTAGTGCCATACCCCATTTCCTATCAAGTGTGCCAAGTCCTCCCGCACAGCTCAGTAAACCTCCCATACCTCTGCAGTTTTGGCAGGCTCCTCTAAAACCTCCCTCCTTCTCCTCTGGTCTGGGGTGAGCAGACTTTCTTCTTTAATATGTGGGGAGAAGTAAAATCATTTAACTCAACCCCCTTTCAGCTCTGATTTCAACCCAGTTGATTTGTAAATTCTCAGCAGTGAATTCTATCCCAGCTATAACCTCAGCAGGAATAAGCTGTCAGACCTCTACAATGGAGCTATGCTGCTCACCCTAGCTGGCCCAATATTGTGACTTCAGTTACCTCTAACTTTCAGTAGCTTTCATTATTTTCACCTCTCCAAAGTTACCAAACTTCCTAGTTTCTTTCTGCACTTCATGTGCAAGGTACTGGATAAAGTTTGTGAAGGCCATCACATCTAAAAACTTAATTAAAATGCTCTTTGCTGCTTTGCTAAGGCACAGAAGGAGCCCTTAGCAAAGAGGATGCACCAACAACTTTCATCAGGCACACTCGTACGAAACCTGTGTGATCAGAGCCATGTATCACTTGTCATTTCTGCTAATCCACATGACTGAGCTGCTATCCAAGACAAGCCAAACAATTTCAGACTGCGGGCAAGAGCTTGTAATATGCTGTATCAAATGCTTTATGAGGCTCCAACTACAATATATCTAATAAAATCCCTTCGTCCAACAATTTTGCCTTTCCATGCTCACGGATGAAGTTGCCTAACTACTCCCTCCCAGCCTCCCAAGCACAACACCCTGTGGACTGGGGCAATTTGAGACTTTGTCCAAGAAATTGTCTCACTTTTCTCCCATCCTGGTGGTCCACACTAAATCCTCTTTTGTTTTGTTAGTCCTTCCTTCCTAATTCGCTGTTGCCCAGCATCCAGAGCTTTACAATTCTTTTTCTTCATCTTAAGACTGCAAAGCCATTGGGACAAAACCATGATGGTAGCACTATTTTTCTGCTGGGAGCTTTGCTACCCACCTTCCCCTTTGCAAAGGAGGTTAAGAAAGACTCTCAGTTCCTGTCTCAGTTGAAGAGACTATTCAGCCCTCTGCAAAACAGCAAGGGATAAAGACTCTTGTGAATTTGGGTGAGAAAACAGGCTGGCTCTCTCCCACAGGAAGAGCTTAGCACATCGCGCTGAAGACAGAGAATCTGGCCTTATTTTAAAGAGGAGGGACATAGTTCTATTTCTAGCAGGGACATTGTGTGAGTAATTCCCACTGAATCCTAAGGATTTTGCCCTCAGATATCCAAGAGCAGAAACCAGGAGTCATAGAGTCAGCCTTTGTGCCAGCCCAAGCTGACGGAACAACCACCCTCCAGCTGTAAATAAACACCTCTGACCACGGGGATAAAGCTGGAGCCACTGGAAGTGTTCTTGCAGCCACAGTAAGATTTATGGCCCCAAATCCAAACAGGAATTATCACTGCAACCACTGCTGATGCCAGGAGGTGTTCGTTCCCTGCCAACCCGTCCTGTTTGGCTCACGTATCCTCCTCAGGACTGCCATACAAGTGCGTGTGAGAGCACTTGGCTTCAGCGGATGCCACGGATTTTCTGCCTTCCCTACTAAGCACACTCACCAACGAAGTCTTGATTTAGCCACAGTAATCTCCACAGCCTGTTCCCAGAGAGAAATGTTTATTTTACAGGCTATGATCTCAAATGGCTACCACTGAACAGCTCGTCTCTGCGTCAGAACCAAGGTGCTGACCCAGTGTGCTGCCCGGCAAGCACATGGGAATTCAGCCAGCTCCAGAAGTGCAGTAACAGCCGGGCCTGCCCGTGGGCACCTTGCCTTGGTAGATTGTAGGCCGAGAGGGCCTGGCCTGTGAGATTGGCCTGGGAGATGGTGGGACATGAGGAGATCATGCCTGGATGCCGCAGTGCTCCCAGGCCTGAGGACTGAGGGGAACGTCAGAGCTGGGCTGCGAGTGTCCCCCTGCAAATGACACCACCGCCTGCACGTGTACTGCAGGCTGTAGGGCTCACGGCACTTCCAGGGCCAGCAGCTTCACGAAGCCTCACGCAGAGTCAGCTGGTAACGCTGTACGCGGTCACTGTGCCTTCTTCAGCAGCACTTCCATGACCAATCAATCCCGAGGCCTTTGGGCCTCAGTGGTGCAGGCCCACAGCCTTGTTTCTGCCCACTGAGCCACGACACAAGCCGTGGAGTTCTCACCATCATGATGAGCCTACACCAGGACAGCAGACCACACCTGGCCCAGCATAAACCCTGCCACATGGGTCTGCCAGCATGGTTTGAACCAGCAGAGAGCTTGTGCCGGACCAGCGTGCTCTGTCACGCGGCTGCAGTGCTTTGGATCCAGTACTAACAGCTCTAAGGACAGATTTACGATATCACTGGGATGAGGACTTTGCCTGAACTGTTTTGGCTTCAGCTTTGATTTAAGTTAATGCATAATTCATAATGGGGCTGATAACAGATGGCAACTTGTTAAGCCACAGGAACTCAATCAGTTCTGATCACATGACAACACCCTAAATAATTTAAATCACATCTTACTGCAAGGGCTGATCTGCTGGGGCCCAGCGGGACAGAGAGACTCCACTGCCACCCTGCAGGAGGCATCTTGCGAGGCAGTTGTCACCCGCTTTGCAAAGGGGGAAACTGAGGCACAAGAGCCTGCGCTCCCCCATGCTCTCTCCATGAAAGCAGATCGCTGGTGTCCTCCTGCTCCTCGGCACCAGATCCCAGCCACGAGGCCTGGTCTCCCCTTCCATCTATATAGTGCACGCTTACAAGAAGTAAACTCAGACAAAAAGCATTACTTAAAAAAGAACAGCCGGGGCTTGTTGTTTATCACCAGGCCAGGCCTGTTAGCAGGTGTATGATCCAGCCAGGATCAAGGACTGATTCCACACCAGAGGAAATCCTCTGAAATCAACGGACCCACAAACTAGATTCAGATCTCAGCCTTCCACTGGCAAAAACTCACCCTTGCTCTTGGCTTACCCTGCTATACCAGAGAGGATGCAGGGGCAGAAGAGTGCATTCAGACCACTTCTGACTCCTAATTTTCATGCTCAGCTTAGGAGCTAGTGGGAGTAAAAACACTCCATAAAAAATTATTCCAAATGTTCAAGCCATGGTTCTTTGAAACATTAAACCCAGCTTTAAGACGCCTACTATCAGGTCAACAAAGCCAGAGCCCAATGATGTAGAAGTGAAGACCCAACAGAAATGCACTCTGCAGTAAAAAAGCTCACGGGTTTACCTTTTTTTTTTGGCAGGCTCTGTGTTAGATCAGGACCTTGCTGTCTCCCTGCATCAAGAGCAAGCTGATGAGGCTCTGGGTAATACACCAAAAATGCAAGCATGTCCACTCTTGCCATGTGTTTACTCTCTGGGTATGAGATGGCAATTAAATGCTGGCCCCCGTTCTCGTGTCGGAATAATACTTTTTTTTCTTCAACTATAGGAAGAACCCGTTTTTTCCAAAACTTGGCCTAAACCCGGGTGACATGAAGACCCTTCCAGGCCTCCATGGGAACGAGGAAGCCCTGCCCTGCTCCTTGGCCACTTCAGGAAGCAATGTGGGATGCGGGGAAGCAAGGATTTTTCTCGTAGGAGTTTCTACACTTTCTCTCCATCAGTTCCCAGGCTGCCATGCACACGTTAAGTCTGGGGCTCTGCAGGAAAGTGTCATTCGCAGTGAGCTGAAGCAGTCTCTCAAAGAGAATACTCCTCAGGAAAGAAGGGTTCCAAGAAAACTCCAACACACTCTAGATTACAGAAATGCTTCTGCTATCATGGGGGACAAGGCGCCATAAAGAATATAAAACATTAATGAATTATTATTAATATCATCTCAGCATACTTATCCCCCTTTGCGACCCCCCTTTGAGGAGTCACACTGAATTTGAGTCTTCTCTGGAATTCCAATCAATCATAATCAGCACAGTATGGCCTGGCTGAAACGCAGGCATTTGCTGCTAACTGTAAGCATAATTAACACAGACTGCTGCCTCCCGCCTCCTGACGTATTACAAGGGAGCGCTGCCTACACTGCATCCATCCTTAAACACCGCCTGACTCCCAGACCATTTTTACTCTTCACTTCAAAAATCGACGTCCCCTTTTTTAAAACACTTCAAATGTAAAAGCGCTTGTGAGCTGACCAGTTAAATTCTCCCTCAGTAACTCTTATGGGCACCTCGTCTCCTGAACAGAAAGGAACCTGCCTCCTGTCACAGAGGTGTTTGTTAGGCTGGCCACAATGCACGGAGCTCTCCCACACGCTGGTCCCCACCAAAGCACAAGTGTGAGCTTTCTGTCCGGTGAGGTATTACCAGTTGGCGAAGTTGTTTCCTGAAACAGCAGTGCACAAAAGAACGCCCTGTGTGTGCAAGACAGACCAGGTTCTCAGCTGCACTAAACTTTTTGAATGCAAGGCAGCTATGCAAAATGACACGAGCAGAGATACAGCTCCGTGTGTCCTCTAAATCAATGCATTAGGACTGAAGGACACGTTGGTAGACGATAACAGCATCCTTGCCTCGATCCTCAGGCAATGCTGCAGATCAGAACATACCTGGTGCCACGGAGGATCCTCAAACACAGGGGAGCTTCCCCTGCAGGACAGTCATCCCGTAACCTCTCAGAGTCGAAGCAGCTTCATTCATATGCTCACCTATTTGGGCTCCTTTAGGAATTTTTCTTTCCAACTGAAAAAGCAACCTGCTAACTATTTTTTTTTTTAATTTCAAGCAAGTAACGATGTGTCTTTCTTACTGTGCAAAGTATCAGGGCTCTAATTTCAAAAGCCACAAACCTTGCACTTCACTCTTATTTCAGAAAATAGAGACAGGACATTTTTTTACCCTGGGGAACTGGGGTGGCCTGCATCCAAACTGAACTTCATCTTCCAAACCCAAATCTCCATTCCGAGCACTCCCAAACTTCAGGACAGGCTGTGCCCGGCTTATGCCTCTTGTCCCAAGCGTGCCAAGTGCTGCAGGCCCATGCAGGTCCTCGCACGCTCCCAGGAAGCTTTCATACCAGCTACCTGCCTCAGGGGAGGAGAGACAGAAAGAAACCCAAGGTACTGCGGTGACCTTGCGCGATAAAATTACCCGAGGTAAACGCCTCGCTGGCGTTGCAGGGAACGAGAAGAAACCAAGTGCCAGAGCAAGGAGCGCCAAGGACAAGGAGCTAAACCAGAGGCTGGTGGAGTGAGGGAGGCTGAGCCAAAACAAGAAGGCGAAGGCCAGCGCAGGGCAGGTGGTTTATAGGCGATCCTACAGTGTCCCCTGGTGGCAGCAGCCCCAGCCTGCCGTGGAGGACAGGCTGCCTTCCCTCGCAGTCAGCCCAGACCAACACAAGGTGCATGTCTCCCCATCTTCTAATTAGGAGTGACTAATCTAAGTGGATAAACAACAGTAGCGAAGTCATTTTCACCTTGCCTGCAGCTATAGGGTCAGGGTATGTTTTCAGTCAAGCCGAAGCATGAGAAGTGCAAAGCAAATATTTGCCGTGCCCACTCACGCTCCTGTTCCCGTCTTCCCGGGGGTACCTGCGGGCTTGCCCAGGCTGCTCCCCGCCAGCCAGCCCCGCACAAGCCCATGGCCAGCTGCTACGGGTCAAAGCATTTCGTGCAGCTGGCCGATGGCGAGCCAAGGATGTCTCCAAAAACCGGCTTCTTGCATTGGAAAAAAATAAAAAATAAAACCCCTTGGCTGCTTTGCCTGCGTTCCCTTTTTATTTCGGTTCTAAGGAAAATTCTGGTTCAAAGGCCTAACCTCAGAAGGGTGTCCATCACTATAAAAATGCCAAGTGGAGATGTGGAGTGAATGCCTTTCCCTTGAGTTAACCCGGTGAGACAGTGCCAGCCCAGAGCGGCGCACTGCTAGCAGCCAGGTTACAAGGCCACGGAAAGAAGGGTGAGTCTGGGCACTGAGTCAGAAACTTTCCACCTTCAGATGGCTGGTTTGGTTTCTCACCCGGACTGCAGAGGAAAATCACAACACAGTAAGCAGACCACTGATACATGGGCGCATTCGCTCTACTCCCCCCAAAAGTGCCATAAACCACGGTGGTGGCATCTACGTCCCCCTGAAAGGAGGGATGGAGGACCAGAGGCAGGGAGATGCAGTCAGAGAAAAGCCATTTCCTCCCATGGTGGCAAACCTGTGCTGATTTATTTTCATGGGAAGGTTCCCCTTCCTGCCACCCACCCTGCCACCACAATCTGACTTGTGGTGGTCCACAGGCTAAAACTGCCAAGGGTAGCCTACGGCCTGAGATAATAAGGCAAGATCTTGAGACAGGCATGGGGCTTCTTCTGCTCACTGATCCCACGTGCCAGATGTGAGTTGTCAGGCTGGGGCACTGTGGAGCAGAGCCGATTGCTTCCATGTAAAAGGAGGAACACCTGGCAGAGCACTCAGAGGGTGTCCTGCACCCCAGGACGGTGGGTACCCAAAGCTGACACACTTCCCTAGAATCTTAACAAAAGTCTGGCTGAGAGCAGAGCCCTCATGCAAGGCACTGGATAGGTGAGATGTCTGGGATCACAGCATCTTTTTGGTTTGGTTTGTTTTTTGACCTAGCTTTGTGGCTCCACATGCATTTCCACAAACAAGGAGATATCCATCGACTTGTGCAGCCTCTCGCTGTTCTGGGACGCTCTGACCCAAGCACGATTTCCATCTGTTGCTCCTTCTACAGCACATGAAGCGGGAACGTACGCTTCCAAGTCACGCTGGGTTTTCTTACTGACAACTATCATTTGATAAAACACAAAACAAAAAGACACAGTCGCCCTGAAAAACAACCAATTTTTCCTTGTCCCCCCATCTTGCTGTAAAATGGATTTTCACTAATCCAGACAAGAAACAGATCAGATTAATGAGGTTCTTCAGGACATTAAAAAGAGTGAACAATGTCAGACGCTGCCAGAATGAAATAATCCACACAAGCACAAGTAGTAGCAAGAAAGTACAGATGTGAAACCATTACATCCCATGTATTAAAATACCACATCCCGTGTATTAAAATACCAGCATTGCACCGTTCAAAGCTCAGCTTCACACTAAATCACTCATTCAGCAGCCAGGGACAGGTTCTGAGCTCGCATAACCCCAAAGGGCACCACTGAGATCAAATCAGAGATGTCTCTTTCAAACACGTTCTCTGTTCCTAGATTTCTTCTACAACTCCATGACATCTGGAAACATAAATTCCCTGAAACTTTTATATCATAATGATGATTTTCCAACATTTACATCAAACTCTCATCTACAAGAGAAACTAGAGGAAAGTCTTCCACCATGTGTTCAAGCATCCAGACAGCAGGTTCCTGCAGACGCTTACATTGCTTGTATTGCAGATAATAAAACCGGCAGCAGGTTATTTTTCTCACAATTGATTTCATGCTGAAATTCCACATAAACCCTCTCATGAGGGCCTTGGAATTGCCTACAGAGTCTGTAACACTGCCTGACTTTGTAAATCCCATCGCAAATCAGATTCCCCCACAAGGCTCCAGGAAGGACATGCAAAGAGCGAGTTTCTCAGCTCATTTCCAGAGCCCACGTAGGGCCAAAAGAGGGCAGTGTGTCCTGCAGATACAGCCAGCACACCAGGAGCTGTCTGATATTCCGTGAAAGAGGCAAAAAAACCCTTGTTTCTGCAGCAGTTAGGCTCTTGCTTCTCATTTGGGGAGCACCCATGTCTGCCTCATCCTGCTTGGGTCCTTTGGTCAATGCAACACTGGGGTGCAGGCCTCAAAGGCAGCTAAATCCCCTCGGCTTCGTGAAAGCTGGAAGTCAGGCAGAAGAATCGTGTTGCCACTGAGGACAGGCTTAGAAAAGGTAAAAAACAGAGATGCTGGAAACCCAGCTACGTTAATCTTTCAGTACAATAAAGCCCATGCTTTGAAGAGCAAGGAAAATTGCACTTTGCAGGAGAAAAGTGCTGAATGCAGGTAGCTGCATCTACCTGTACAAGAATATTCAAGCACAGAGGCTGATACCCATGGGTCTGGGGCTGGATTGCTCCACGAGAGGACTCATTCCTCCGAGCAAGCGAAGGCTGAGGTTGAATGCAGCACAGAGCAGAGCAGTGTGCCTCTGCTGTGCAGAGGGAGGGGAGGATGGAAGAGGGGGCTGTGCAGCAGGACAAGTCCCTCTCCTCACGCAGAAGCTGGGAGGAAGAGCATGCCGCAACAGGCAGTGCTAACAGGGGAACAATGCCTCTTCTCCACCCCTGTTCCCAACACCATAAATCCATCCATAAGGAAGATGCTGAGGCTCAGAAGTGAATTATTTTCAACTCTGCTGCTAAACTGCTTTGCAGTCCTGGACAAATTCTTCCCTCCCTGTGGGGATTTTCCTTAAATGTGAGTACCAGCTAGGGATGTGGGATCTCTGTGCGTTTATAAATAGCTCACCTACACGTTTCACAAGAGGGCAAGTGCCAGTAACTTCCAATAAAGGAATTCCCAGCAACAGCAGCAGCAGTGAAACGCCACCCTTCTGCAGGCTGCCCTCCCTTCCAGCATCCATCACACTAACAGAGACGATTAAAGTCTGGCGCAAGCCCCAGGACACGGACAGTCAGTGCTTGTGGGCCAGGCCTGGAACACTGTGAAGGATCAGTAGTCATGAATCTGTGAAACAGGCCAGGCAAGTCTCACGAACACAGCACAAGACCAGCATCTCTAATCCCTGCCTCATTCTCCCCCGGGAGCCTGGACCACATCTCATGTGTTTGCAGCACCAGGCTGTAGCCTTCCTCCTGCCCACACAGCAGACAGAGCTTGTAACTTACCAAGCAGCTTTTGCACAGATCACACCGCGGGAGAGGGGAGGTTTTAAGACATAAATAAAATGCGTCCAACCTGGCCAGTGGAAGGAAAGTGATTTGTCATTATTAAACCATATTAAGATCAGCCCCCTGTGGGCAGACCCTGCAGCGTTAGGGCTGTGCCACTTGGCAGACCCCATAGGAGACAAATACTACAGCCACAGCCTTCCCTGTACTGCGTGACCAAGGTGCAGCGAGCATATCCTGCACCCCACCGCCCAGCAAGGCCCATCCTTGAACATACAGATGAAATGAGCCGGATCACTGAGCCACAGCACCACAGCAGGGACTGACTGCTCCACGGGCTGCGGGGTGGCGTTTGTTTCTTGTGCCAGAGCTTCTGCCCCAAATCCTACAAGTCAGGAAGGCTCTGCTAGGTCATCTGATCCAGCAGAAATGGCTCAGCTGCTGCCACTGGTCTTGCTTACAACACTATTTGGGTTTTAGCTGATTTTAAGCGATTATGTTTTGAACTAGTGCACCAGAAAACCTGCGTGGAAGGAAGCCACGTGTCCGAACGAGTCAGCTACCAGAAAAGCTCTGCTGGACGCTTGTGCTGTGCTGGGCAGCAGAGCCCCCTGTTCTCAGGGAGTCTCTCCTGTCTGGCCTCTCTGACGTCTCCAGCATCAGGCAGGATGGTCAGCTGAACAAGAAACCCACTGTAAAACGGGCAAAACAAAGTTTCATCAGTCCTGCTGCACAGACAGCACCATTCTTCCCATCGAGGTCTCTAGCTTTGACGGAACCAACCTCAAATTAAACAAGATCCAGCCTGTCCAGCAAAAGGAGACTTTCTGCTGCCGGGCAGGATTCATCACTGCCCAGTGACATCGGGATTTACAGACTAGTCGGGGCCCACCAACTGTACGGATGGAGCAAACAGCTCCTGCCCCATGGTTTTGTGACAGCAACAAGCAGGTAGGGAAATGCATCAGGGAGAAGGAAGGGAAGAGCTAACCACATCATTGTAACTCCACGTTACTTGTAGGCTACTTGGGTGCCTGCTGGAAATTGCCATCTTGTAGTAAAATGCAGGAGGAGAACGGAGAGCAACTTCCACTGTGATTATTTGAGGATTGCTGGATATTGAGGAACATTATTATGTTTGAGGATATTGGGGAAATCAACCAGAGCTGATTTCACACATGAACATACGGATCTGTTTGTGAGAACAGCGAACAGGCAGCAGAGACTGCAGCATTCCTGCAGTGCCGATGGCCTTGCACAACGTAATGCAGCATTAAAAAAAATCTTGTGGAGGGGAGGGAGTTTCTGCTGCAATATGGTAACAGATCAAAGGCTGGGAGCACCCGAGGAGTGAAAAGAGCAGCTAATAATGCCATACGGTAACCTACAGTAACCGAGCTGATACGTGGGTGCGACTCAGCCCTGAAGCACCTTGCTGGTGGAGATAAGAGAGGCTTCAAATGAGTCACCGACAGATCAACTGCATCGTTAAAGGGACAACAGGGCTGCGAGTGCCAGCAGGCAGGTGAGGCAGGAGAAATCCAAGGCTTTAGGCTCTCACAGCCTTGAAGAACCTCTTGATGTTTCTGAACTTAAAAGCCATGTGTTCGAACCTTAACCACGTGCCTGCACCTCTCCTGCAGACCCCCTGCAGATCCCTAAAAGCAGCAGCAAGGCCTTTGTCCGGCACAGAGGGGCTGCTGCCCCCCAGGCCAGAGCCCAGTTTGTGCTCCAGCTGCCCGTCAGTCTGCATTTAATAATCTGCATGTGACAGACTGCCCGAATGAGAAATCCTGTGCAAACACAACTGAAGCAAATGGCAACATTAAAGAAGTTCTGGATGGGAGAGAGGCTGTCCCACTGCAGACCCTCTACATCTGTACCCCAGGTTTTCCACGTCGCTGAGGACAGAGCAGGTAGCCAGGAGGCAGATATTGCTCTGAAGAGCAGGAGAGGATTTGTGGACCAGTATTTAATATAAACTAGTCCTTTGTGCTGATTTAAGCCTGGCACCACCAAGCCTGTGTTGCTGGGAAGCTCTCCTTCACCTTTCGGGTCCATTTGGTGGCTCTCCCTCAGCAGACTCCTTCCTACCCGCTGCATTTACAGCCTTGTTTCTCAAGCTTCAGTGCAGAGCTTAGACGATGAGAAACCAAAGAAGCAGGTCCTGCTTTAAAGGTCAAAGCATAATTCAAAAGGAATCTGCACCGGGCAGAGAGCCAGCAAGGAGTTCCCTGTTGCTCTATCACACTGCACCACATTACAGCCTACATCAGGGAGATGCCGACTGGCTCGCAGATACACACAGCACCGAAAACAGCCTTCACCCTCACAGCACCGCGTGTTACTACAAGCTCTGCTGCCACACCGCCCTGCCCTTAGCTATGCTGCTATAGCCCATAAGCTGAACGTATGCCACGGTGCTGGATCCACTGCTTTGTTTCCTACCTGCCTAAGCAATCTCCACGCTGTTCCCTTCCACGGTCTGTGGCTTGTTTGCATGGAATTCATGCTCCTTCCTATTCACAGCTCTGCTAATGATAAGGACTGCAAAGCCTGTAAGTGATTGGATTTGTATCGCACCGGCCATGGTGCTTGCACACAAGGAGTGTTATTTACCACCTCACACACAAGGAGTGTGATTTACCACCGCTCCCCTCCCTCCAGCAGCGTGTTAACTTCAGTGTTTCTCTATCACAGGATGGGAGAGATCATGAGAAGGGACAAGCAAGCAAGGCTGGGACACTTTGACAAAATAAAAGCACCCAAAGGCTATCATTTACAACTCTGTGGTACCTCCCAGACTTGTTCAGTGCTTCAGGAATACCTGAAGTTTCCATTTCGGATTGTTTCCACTTCCAAAATGTGACTGTGTGTGTTTGCCACTGCATAAGCTGAGCTTACAGGCTTCCATTATGTCAAGTTCCCTCAGCTCACTTGGCTGAAGGATAGAGTCTGCATTCAAGCGCCTGCCTCTGGGTGGGTCCCTCAGGGTGCCACTGTGGCTTGACACTGAATATCCTGTTTGTATTGTTTCTCTGCTCCACCAGCAGCTCAGCTCGGGCCACTCGGCATCAGAAATAGTTCTGTCACTGCAGTTCATCTGATACCGGGCTCACACGTCAGCGTGCCATTTATCTAAAATGACAGTAAAGAATTATAACCAATATAGGTAGAGAAATTATCTTTAAAAGTAATTTACCTGGAACCACACACATAAAAAATGGATTAGTCATAATTATAGATTTTTCCAGGGCTCCGTTCCAAATTTTACTCTACAGAATGGTGTCACTCTGCATTTCTGCATCTTAGTGCTTCCAGCTTGTTTTAAAGTTCAGCCTCAGCCTTCATTTTCCATAGCTTGTGAAGCCTGTTTCAGGAAGAATGAAGAAGCCCCTTGCAATAGGTTCCTTTTCTCAGCCCAGAGCTGTGGAGATGTATTGTAAGACCCACGGGACGGTCTGAGTTGAAGAGCTGCAAACAAACCCACGCAGTGAAGCAGAGGGAACAAATCTGATCCGACCCTGGAGTCAGTTGTTCTCTCCTTTTGGTTGTGTTGCCCTTACCATGCTGCTCCACTCTTTTCACACAGATGTCATGCTGCTTCCATTCAAGAGAAACAGTATGAAACTTCACTTTTGTATGTGGGAGACCAGCAGGTACTCAGCTGCTGAGGAAAAGCAGTCATGGCTCAGCTCCTGTTCCCTTTGGACACCGGAATAATAACAGGGCTTACTGGAGGAGGCACGTCAACACCACGAGATCTGCTCACCTTCCTGTTTGCCCTGTTAGTCCCACTACAGTTAGTAGCAGTGTAAAAACTACTATGTGCTGCGGAGCCAAGGATACCACCCCATCCCCCTGTGAGGTGTGTTAGATACCCATCTTCAAAGCAGAGTAATAGAGTTAAATACTGTCATTATGATTACTAGCGTAAACAAGTAATGTCAACACGAAACCAAGGTAAGTTGCCTCTTTGCAAACTGCTGCTGACAGCAGGCTCTGCCTTGGAGGTTATCCCAGTACAGATCTCCTTTCTAGCTGGCCAAAAACCGTGAAGGCAGCAAAAATCCCCAGTGCAGGCAAAGTCTAAAAGTGTATTACATGAATCTGTCAGCTGGTGGCTGTGAATGGGCTCACACGTGTTTGCTAAAATTGTCTTCTGGGATGCTGAGCTCTCCGAGGAGTCAAATACATTTACGTATCTACTCTGTTATCTGTATGATAACAGAATTCTGATTTACAGTAATTCGGGTGAATTTGCACTAACTGATTGCTGAGGCCCTTCCTTAAATCCCACCTATTACATCTAGCTATAAATAAAGTAGAAGCAGGAAACTGGAAGAGACTGGGTGGGACAAGGAAGGAAGGAAAGATGGAAGGAAGGAAAAAAACATTCCAGAAAAGCTAAATTAGTTCTGCACAACACGATATATAAAGCTGGATTTTGCAACATTTCACATACTTTTTCTTTAAGCAGTGAAGACTTCCCATGCCGTAACTTCCAGTTATACTAAAAGCAAGAAGCATCTTGTACACCAAAAACATAAGACGGGGGAAACCTTTGTAAATATGTTCCTCTTGTTGGTGCTTGGTATGTTTAGAGGTACAGAGTCAGGATATTTCTCACCAGAAAGTTACTTTCTCATCACTCACTGGGTGGTGAGATCTCCTGCGAGGCGATGCCATTTGATTTGCTGCCTTTTCTGGTACTGTAATTCAAGTCCACAAAAAATATTTACCCTGCAGCCTGTGGAGAGTGTTTCTGTTCGCTTGGCAGACAGCACAGAAGCCTCTTCTTATCATCATGAGATCCAACTACATTAGTTGCCTAATCCTAAGCCATTAACATCAGTGAGAGAAGCAGGGTTCTTCCCTTCCAAACAAATGAGCTGTGTTTCATATAGACACACACCAATTCATGCAACAACTGCAAACGAGTTTCTTCTAGCTACTGCAACTCCCATTTTCATACTGCTCCTTCTGTGCTTAAGCACCATGTAATGGTGCGGCACTGTGATTAAATTTTGTCCTGATTTCACACACTTAGTCATAAAAGATTTATGAACAGTAAGTTTTAGCTCGTACAAAGCTTCCCTTAGTAACATACCGCTTTGAAATGTCTTTACAAATGATGAGAAAGATGCTCTTTCATCTCGAGTAAAACATATGTCAAATTTAAGACCTGGTGCTAATACAACAAACTTCCCATTCCCTTCTAGCAGAGTCTCTAAGCATGTATGTAATAATTGTGGCTGAGCAGATGCAACAAAGAGGGAAGCAGAATCAGGGTGGCAAGGGATGTTTTCCAAATAGTTCAGAGATTTTGGTCAGAATTCCCCAACAGCTGCAAACAGGAGAAACCTCCAACAAGCCAGAGTTAACTCCTGGATTGGCTGCACATGTACGTTCCACCAGAACAATACAGATGTTTCTCTTTGAGAGAAAACACTGCGTTCACTGTTTAAATAGTGAGCTGTAAAACATAGGACTGGCTTTTAAACAGTTTTATGAAGAAAATCATAAAAGTATATTCAGTTAAACACAAATTAACCAACCACTCCTACGGTAACATCTCCACAGAAATCATTGCAATGTTCCATCAAACCCTGTTTTCAGGCTGCCTGGAAACTCCAGAGTCAACCCAAAAATTGTGTCCGATATCACCACATTGAACTTACTGAAGGTCACTTACCAAAAATGCCTCTGTTGTAATACAGGGGTTATTCATGTCCAGAGGTACTTTAGGATACATATATGATGAATCTTGTAGAAAGTCACTACCTTCTGTAAAGTAACACAGTCATAGTAAACATGTCTTATCAAACTGGCAACTACACAGTCGTAAACTCCAAGTTATCCAAACGCAGATCTTGAGGGTATTGCTCCCTCCTTCAGCTTCTTTCCTTCCCTTGTCTCCTTGCACCTTGTGATGCCCCATAGGAAAGACTCACTCCACGTTTCTTGTTCTCAGTTAGAAAAGTTTGCTGTGCTTCTCGCTGAAACTTTTCTTCAAATAACAATGCCTGAACAATACTTGGAACTGGGACTTTCAGGCTGAATAACTTTTAGAAAAACATGCACCTCTTCTTTCAATAAGCTGCAATATATAGTCTTGTCCTTTACACAGTCTCAAGAGAAATGCTGTCAGAGAACTCTGTGAAAACATTAGGATCAGTAATACTTTACTGTCTAGGTTATCAGCTGCTGTGTCCAAGTGCTACCATCACATATTGGTAAATTCATATTCCCTTCAAACTTCTTTCAGGACAGCTGAACATCAGTAACTTAACTGTAAAGCATTCTCTTCTGTGCTCAGTCATCTGGGATTACAATCAGTTCCTCCATTACTTTTGGTGTGTTTTCATTAATTAGCTCAGGGCAAATTTACGGGGCCCCTTCCTTGAAATAAATCTGAAATCAATAATGACATGTAATAAAAGATAGTACCTTTTCCTACCGTCTTGTCTTCCACTAGTAAAGGAAAATGATGCCAACTGACTTCATCAGCCTGTGAGGATTAAACCATTACTTATGTTTCAAAAATGAGAAAGTGTAATTTAAACGTTGAGCACATGAGTAAGCAGTGAGTCAATATTCAGCATATTAACTGAAGGCACTCGAAGTGATAGATTTTTTCTTGAGCCTGGCAAGACTGAGCCATAACAGTTCCTTTTATAGCTGGAGATCAGTGTGACTGAAGAACCCTCCTTCGATCCAGACGCTGAAGTTGAGTGGGCGCGTTACCTACGTTCCACTGAATGTCACCTACAGAAAATAAATAAATAAAAATCAGGATATGAACGAGTTGTGATTACCAGTTGGGTCAGCATTCAAAGAACACGGGACCGCTGGTGGCACACTGCTATCTAAAAATTAATCACAAACCTTACGAGTCAAACAGGCAGATCCATCAGTCTGTTTCTTTCCACAGACCCCATCAGGAGCAGAGGTGGACCGTGAGCTCTGACAGTTCAAATACTGTTGGTGCTCCCTAGAAAGCTTCCCTTATGCTGAATGTGAAACTGTGTCTCAGATCTCAGGCGATTATTTGTCGTAACCCTGGTGCTTTTAGTGATGCCAGCCACTGCTAACACAAGATACCAGCGACGATCTTCACAAATCTTTTATCAGCTTCCTCCTTTTCTGTGGCCATTACAGTGTTTGTTAAAACGGAGCGGTAAATGTGGCCTGGATAGTCCAAGAGATTCTGATCTCCTCACTTCCACACGGTGCCAGAGTTTGGGCAAGTATGTTTAAGAACCGTACACAAATTCAATTCATTTCTGCTTTGGGCTGTAGCAATTTTATTTTATTATTATTTTTTGCACTTATTTACGGGGTTTATTCCCCGCCGGAGGAGCCCCCCAGGCCATGAGGGCCGCGACCAGGCCGCGACCAGCCCCGACCCCATCCCCGGCGCTGCCGTCCCCATGGCAACGCCGCTCCCGTCACGTGACCAGCGCGGCCACTCCCGTCTCCATGACAACGCCCCCTACACTCCATTCATCCCCCGAGCCGCTCTTCCCCCGTCACGTGACGCGGGCAGCGCCGCGCTCTGCCCCCCCTCCCCGCCTCTCTCCCCCCCCTCCCTTCCGGGCCGAGGAGGGGAGGGGCGGGGCGGGGAGGGGGGCGAGGCGCTGCCGTCAAGATGGCGGCGCGCGGGGCGGGCAGCGCCTGAGGCCGGAGCCCGGCAGCGCCCGGAGCCCGGCGCCCGCCTCGGCCCCCCCCGGACCGCGGCCATGGAGAGCGAGGAGGAGCAGCACATGACCACGCTGCTCTGCATGGGCTTCTCGGACGCCTCGGCCATCCGCAAGGCGCTGCGCCTGGCCAAGAACGACATCAACGAGGCGGTGGCGCTGCTCACCAACGAGCGGCCCGGCCTCCACTACGGCGGCTACGAGCCCATGGAGAGCGGGCACGGCCCGGCCGGCGGCCACGGCTCCCCCGCAGGAGGGCAGGGACCCCGCGACGGGGACGGAGGCGGCGGCGGGGGCACCGGTGGAGGCGGAGGGGGTGGCGGCAGCGGGGGCTTCGACCCGCCGCCCGCCTACCACGAAGTGGTGGACGCCGAGGTGAGCCCCGGGGCGGCGGCTGCGGGCTGCCCCCGAGCCCTCCCGGCGGAGGGTGGAGGGCTGGGGGGGTGTGGGGAGCCC
Source organism: Oxyura jamaicensis (assembly GCF_011077185.1). Classification (NCBI taxonomy): domain Eukaryota; kingdom Metazoa; phylum Chordata; class Aves; order Anseriformes; family Anatidae; genus Oxyura; species Oxyura jamaicensis. The sequence continues at coordinate 26,893,715 of NC_048900.1, read as the reverse complement.
CCCGGGAGCCCCTCGGGGTGCCCCGGCCTCTGGCCGTGTCCCTGTGTCCGTGTCCCTCCCTGTGTCCGTGTCCCTCCGTCTCTCTCTCGGTGTTTTTGCAAGGTGAAGAGCACCCAGTGTTTCATTATTTTTCCTGGCATTCAAGGAATGCATCGCTGCCCCACGATCCCCCCCCAGCCCCGTGCCTTCTTGCATAACCCGATAGTTGACTGCAGAGCATATTTTTTTTAAGCGCCGTTTGCTCAACGCGAAGGAAAGCGCGAGTCCTGGGTGCTGTTTTTTGGGATAGGCCACGAGTTTGCACATGGAAATAGGACGAGTTCAAGCCTTTCTAAAACAAAGGCTTTAACTCATTAATTATAGCTGTGTTTTAAAAAGATGCCTGAAGCAGGAGGGGTGGCAAATGTCAGCCTCTCACGCTTCTTCCCCTTCCTCCCTGTTCTGCTTTTTCCCTCCTCTTCCACGCTTTTCCAGAACCCCGAGCTCCTTGGCCAGCAAATACGCTGATGGCTCTTTGCTGCCTGGAACGCGCTTGCAGCGCTTACCTGTAAAGCCTTCTCCTCCTCCAGGTCTCTTCTTCTCCAGAATTTCTCAGGTGCCGATGAAAAGAGCTGAGCCCAGAGGGGTGAGAGCAGAAGAACGGAGCAGCCCTGCTGTGTGGTACCCAAGGGCCACCTTGCACGGTCTGTCTCAGTGGCCCACGGCAGATGCCTGAGCACACGAATAACAACAGGCTCATGCACCTCAAACAGTATCCTGGGGATACTGAGCCAGAAGGGATATCTTTCTGCGTGCGTATTTACCCATAAAAACATACCTGAAGAATACAGGCACGTATCTCCTTGTGCATAGCTACACTTGCACAGATCACCCGTACCCAGTCTTGGTGTGTTACCTGAAGTCCCGTCTCGCAGGACAGCAGTATGCCATCCTGGTCGCTCAATTACCTGGTTTACATCCTTTGCTGGTGCGTGCTTGTGGAGTGAGCTGATCTGTGGGGCTGCGCGTGTGCTGTGCAGAAGAGGAGTTGCTTCAAATTCCCTGACTGAAGCAACAGGGAACGGGTTTCTAGCCTTTGCTTTGGAGGGTTGTGAGCGAGTGAGAGTTCTGCTGGTTGGTGTTAGGAGCTTGTTAGCCGTCAAGAGGGTGGATTTCCGTGTCAGGTATCTAGTGGTTACTGATGGGACTATCTGGGCTGTCAGTGTGACATTTAAAGAGAAGCTGTCGGTGTAAGCTTCAGACAGCTGCATTTTTTTCCCCTTCTGTTCCTATTACAAATGACACTGACTGTAAGAGTTTTCTTCTGTTACTTCAGTTTGTAAGTCTGATCCAACTTACACTGCAGTTTCCTTTGCCACCCGTGTTCTTGTTTGCTTTGATTTGTGCTCTTCTTAACCCCCAGGAGGGAAACCAAAACATTTGAATACATGCAAATGACTGCAAGTCCGCAAAGTAAGCGTAGAAGGATTGAAGTCTCTTACTGCATGAACCTTTATATGAATCCAGGCCTCAGTTTAGTAATTGGATCCATTTGCATATGAGCATCTGTCAGCTCCTGCACGTGTATGCATTACATTTTTGTCATGCAAGAGTTATCCCTGTAAAAGTCTTAAGACTTGGGATTATTTCCTCTGTTTATTTGCCTGATACTGCAGTGCAGCCTTCTGACGTACTTCATAAAAAAGGGAAAAGAAAAATTGTATATGATCAGTTCTTGTTCTTTCTATTCTTCAGATGTAATTTGGAACTGTATTTAATAAACTGCAGCTATTACTTAGGTGGTTAATCAGTAGGTAATTTTCTATTCAGGACAAACTCGTGGCCTGTGAAGCCCTACAGAGAGCCCGTTGCTCGTTGTAGTCACACGCATCGTGTTGAAACCTTGTGAGTAGTACGCCCGTACTATCTTGTGGCAACACAATTCGGATGTTATTTCTGTTTATCTTCCCGTCAGTATCCTTTCCCCTTCTAACAGCTCTGAGAGCGTGCATTCCTCCCTCTCATCGTAACAGCAATTCTAACGCTTGCTTAATGGGGAGGCAGGGATGTTTCTTGGTTTGATTTTTGGATTGTATGTATCAGTAATACGCACAAACATATAAATCAAATAGAGCACAGCCCTACTCTTCCCATATGTGTTTTTTTTTTCTGGTCTAGTAATCTCTTTTCATGACTAAGTGAACAAAAGTTAGGGGTAGATTTGTTAATTTAAACGTAACAGGAAGACTTCAGCCGTGCTCCAAGATGTGTGTGTAACAGTTCTGTACTCTGTATGTGTTTTTTTGGCTCAATGCAATTTCCTATGCAGAGAAGGGTAGCTTTATGAATGATTAGACACTTTGCATTGTCTGTAATCACTAATGAACCTGTTATGTTTGCATGTGCTTCTTTGGTTCTGTTACATAACGTTGGTCTGTTCTGTTCAGCAAGCACGGTGATCAAAGAAGGGTTTGTCTGGTGGTGTTCTTTGAGCGTATCACTGCAACCTCATAAGTGTCGTACTGATAAAAATCTTACTAATAAAACCATCTTTGCTTTGGGTAGGATAGTAGGGCCATCGCAAATCCTGTTTCAGTGGTCCAGGCTGCTTCAGGGGCATCTGGAGGTGTTACAGGAGGCTGAACTTGGAAGACAGCAGCTGTGAACTGGCCCAGCATGCACTCTGTTTTATACCAGACCAGAGATAAGGACATGCATAAACTCATTTTCACAAGGGCTGAAACTTCAGTTTCAGCAGGCTCACGTCTTCCACAGAGCACACAGCTGATGCAATTCTGAGTTAATACCTGTGGTCTGTGGAGTTGGTGCTGCTGACATGACTGTGCTTAATTAATTTGGAAATAGGAAGGGGGCTTCACGTTTCTTCCTGAAATCTCAGGAAGTTCAGCTTTAGGTTTCCAGTTGGCTTGATGTTTTTGCCCTCTGCGGTGCCAAACCACTTTGACAGGCTGAGATCACCTGCTTCTCCAAGAGGTTCCTTTGCCTGTTTGACACAACTTTCATGTTTCTGTCGGTTGGCTGAAGTAAATCTGATAAGTACATTTTGGCAGGAATCTGGGATTCTCTCGTCTTCACTCCTTAGGCAACGTACAGATTTTTACACTGTGATCTCTGGAGTGGGATGGAAGGTTATACTCATCTTTCATGTGACTGACAGATAAGCTCTTCTGTGAACTGCTGCTAAGTCCTTAAAATTTATGATGAAACTATAAATGAACGTGATGACAACGTTTGTCAGCGTGTCCACAAACTGTCCCGAGTGCCCTAAGTGCTGATGTTCACAAGCTGGGCAGGAATAGGATGGAGAGAGGCAGGCCAGGCAAATACGAGCAGAGAGCCTAAAACTGTGGTAAGGGTAGGAACCTGCTTACACTGTTTTGTATCACCCTTCCTGAAAAGAAATCTTGACTTGTTTCTAAACAGCTCCTGCGAGTCGTTACTCTGACCTTTTGGGTAAGTTGTGATCGGCGGGTTGTGTTACCTTCCAGCTATTCCTGTCTCCTTCAGCATGTGCTCTTTTGATGTTTGTTGGTGTTTTGTTTTTTTATTTTAGTTGAACGGGATCAAAAGCTCACATGCACCAGATTTTACTAGATAAGGTTTAACATAAAACTTGTCTGCAATTGCTCTTAGAAGTTACGTTTGATTTCAGGAGAAGGGGCTGTGTGGAAGGAGCCTGCCAGCAGCAGCAGCCACTACTGGCACCAGCAGCGGCTTCTCGCTGGTCACTGCAGGACTTTGGTGTGCGAACCCTCTGCCTCCTTTTGAATATCTCTGAGCATTTAGGGTGTAAAACAAGGATAATGGTTCATGCTGTGCGGGAATACGGCAGACACTGGGCTTGTGACGGTCTGTGGTCCTTGGATGGAAGGAGATGTGTTTATTTCAAGGCAAAAAAAAGCTACTTAGGAAATAGGATGGGCTTCACACTGCAGCTTTATAAATGTAAAGTCAGTCTCCTGTCCTGTAAGTAGAGCTGAGCTTCACAAAAGTGAAGTGCTGCTGGCGTTCTCGTGTGGAAGTTTTACAGTGTGGCTTGTCTAGGAATTGGCCTTGTAAAGCAATTAAGCAATCAAATAAAGCTCTGTGCTGCGTTCTGGCGCTGGGTCCTGGCGGGCTGCCACCACAGCGTCAAGTGGAATTAGTGCTTTAGCACTCCTGGGTTTCAGCATCTCTGCTCTCAAAAATGACACCCGTGGTCCTGGGGTAGCCAGAGCCTGAGCTGAGGTGCTGCTACTACATGGGTGCTTTCTTGGCTTTCGAAAGAGAAATCCCTGCGTGGCGTTTATCCAGCACGATAGTAACAGAGATGCTACAGGAAGGTGGCGAGAACAGGGGTAATTCTGAGAGGGGTGGATCATTAACTTTGAGTAAGCTTTGTTTTGAATAATTTATAAGCCTATTAACACATAATATGACTGTTGGAGGAGTCCTTAGGTTGAGTCCAGCACATCGCAGTTACTGGGACATTGGTGATGCCGGCGGAGGTAGCAGGCAGCTCTGCAGCCGGCTCCTCAGCTGGGCAGGAAGCATCTGATAAAATGTCCTCTGGAGGCACTTGCTGGTCATCTTCCCAGTTTAAAGTGCTATTCTGTGGCAGCTGTTTAATAAGGAAGTGAAACGCTGAGGAAGAATGAGAATAAAAACAAATTAGCCAGTGTTAGAAGGTAATTCCAGCAAATCATTTGGATGGCTTTTGGGTTAAGGCACAGTAGCTCTTTGTATGAAGAGGGTAGAGATGGAAAGGAAGTTCCTGTTGCTTTTGTAAACTCTCAACTTGAGAAAACCACGCGTTTCTGCTGCCATAGGAGAAGCCTTTGGTATGTATGTTTCAGTTATGCTTCATGGGGCAAATTAAAGCCTCGGTGTGCTCGGTGCTTCTTGCTGCTTGCCCTTCCTGCTTGCTGCTGTGCAGCAGCTCTCACTTCTTTTGTTCTGATGCCTGGCAGAGTGGTCTTGGGAGATGCTTAAAGGTTTTGGTCCTAGTTGTTAACCACAACTTTGCAATGAACTTGCACTCAAGCTCATTGCCAGCTGCTTTTTTGGTACTTGTTTGTGTCTCACCACGCCTCCCTGTACGCAGTGTCAGGGAACGAGCTCTCCCTTCCAGATCTTGAACGCTGGTCACAAAAGTGTTGTGCTGAATCCTTTATCCAGTGCTTCTGCAGCACTGCTCTGTCAATGCCTGGCGTTCTGGCAAAGGGGAGTGGAAGTAATGACTTAATTTTAGGCACTGAAATGCCAAACAGTTGTGATTCACTGTTTTATTGTATTAAAGCACAATGTTTATCTGATACCACACAGTTATTTTGAGGTATTTGGAAATCAGAAGTGTTTTTGTGCTTATGAAAACCTGAGGGCTGGAAGGAATAATGGTATCAACTCAGTGCCTGCATGTTTGTACTTAGGCCAAGGGAATAAATTATTTAAATATTTCAGACAATACTGAAAACACGTGTAAGATAAGCGTGTGTTTTTCCTTGATTTCTTACAAGTGGCTTTCTTAACAGAGCTTTCCATGACCTTTCCCTGGCCTACAGCTTGTTATCGAGCTTGGAAAAGCACTGCTGAAAGTGCTCGTAACAAACCTCTGATTCCACTGAATATTGGGGTAGTTGTAATACAAAAGGTTTCTAGTTTGTTTTGAGTTAAATGCATCTTCTAATTTAAACAGGATTTCTACAGAGCCTTGATTCTTGTCACTGTAACGCTTAGCGCTGAGTTCATCTCGGAACAACTAGGCAAGTACGCTGGGGAATGCTGTGTGGTAACGTTGCATCACTCTGGAAAGCTGGGGTACAGTTCAAGCACTGTTTTTAGAAAATCCTGGTTCATTTCTAGCTCTATGGGTTCCCCTCCCCAACATCCAGTTCACGTTGTGTTCTTTTTCCCAATTTTCTGTAGTTCTTGGGGTTTGGGAGATGGGGAGGAAGCTGTGTTTGTTGTAGATGATTTGTTGTGTACTAAGGAGGGCTTAGTCCAACCAGGCGTTCCCGACAGTGCACTCGTATTGCTCAGTCGAGGTCAGGTTCCAAAACATTGTGTGAAAACAGCCACTAAATAAATCAGATTTTTTTTTAGAAGGGATTTACAGTGAGGTGAGAATCAGAATCAGCTCTGCTTAGATGGGGTACATAACACAGGATTTGTTTTCCCTTAGTGGTAGACTGGGATCATTACTTTGTATTAACATGATGAAATACTATTTACTAATATTAACACTTTGTGTAATGTAGTGCATAGCAGAAATGTGAACTAAAGGACTTAATTTCTATGTGAAAAGAATAAGTGTGATACACCTAACCAACAAGGTTACTTTCTCTTAGCAGAACATAAATAACAAAAGGCATTCTTTTTTGTCACTGCACTCAGAAATTTTGCATACAGATACATTTTTCCATGGATAAAAATGTAAGGGCAAGATGCTAGAACTGCTTAGGGTGTAAAACAGTTAAAGACAATTCCTGTGCTTTGAAAATAAATAGCTGTTCCTCAATAAAATACGTAGGGATACTTTCCAGATCTGCCACTTAACCGGACTTTAAAGAAGTCCCTGAAGCTCTGGGAATACTGGTTTATAAAAAACGCTTCCCTTCCAAACAAGAAAATGTAAGTTTAAAAAAAACGTTGTCTACCTCATGCTGATGTTTTCCAGCCTAAGTGCAAAGCATTGGCTTTGATTTATTTGAAAACCTTTACGTTCGTACTCCAGTGAATCAGTTCTAGGCAACAGAATATCCTCCTCCTAACAGTTAATTAAAATGAAGGGGGAAAAATGCCATCCAGGTGCAGAAGTAAAAGCTGCTTTAATCAGCAGTCTGGCAGATAGGACTGTCAAGTCATGACTTCAGGATTCATAGCTTCTCCCAGAAGCTGGTGGACATAATAGATCAGGGAGTAGAGAGCTGCTTTTTCTGTTTTTATGGATATTTGACGTATTGCTTCTGTATTGCCTTCACCTGAGCATTTTGTGGTACTTCGCAAAACACCAGTGCATCGTACATCAACCTGCTGTGGCAGAGGGAAGTGTCATTACTGACACTCTGCAGCTGGGAAAGCTGAAGCACTCACAAATTGATTTCCTTGTTATTGGTTAGTGTATCTCTGATAAAAGTGAAAGGTAGATCTAGGGTTTTTTGTCTTCTAATTCTGGCTCTAAGGATCTTGTTTTTCGTTGCTGCTTTTCAGAGCAATTAAACTTGATTCTCTTTGTTAGTATATAATAATAATATACAAAGGTTGTTTTTGTTTGTTTGTTTTTTGTCTTAGCAATACGGTGAAACATCAAAATCCTGTTTTCTTGCCTGTGAAATGCTGAAATCACATGAAAATCACTTACCGGAGAAGCACAAGGGAAGGAAACAGATCTGCTGGTATTTTACAGACTCTGGTCCTGTTGCTTATTGAAAGAAACACAACTTTCTGGTTCAGTTTGAGAAATTATACTAGATTCAAGAGCACCTAATGGAACTTGGCTCGAGTGACACTAGATTGCGCTGATAGCCTTCAGAATCAAATTAACAAATTTAATTTGTAACTTGACTGTAATTTCATTGCTAAGAGCGCCAATTAACATCAAAATACAGTCTTAAACTCCTTGTTATTTTATGTAAAGTGACCGGCATGGTAAGCGTCAGTGGCTTTAGTTAAACGCTGTTTGATGAGTTAATTAGCTGAATGCTACGGGAATACGTTTTGAAGCTTTGAACTGCAACCTTTCAGCGATTGAAGTTAATTTATATTTCACTTCTTATGTGAGCGTTAGTCTTTGTTCTGTGTTAGTCTGCCTTGGAAGGGTTTTATGCTCAAACTTGGGCAGCACATTGTTCATCAGGTATTTAACAATCTTTCTTTATTCAGACTTGCAAACAACTGGGGGAGGTGCCAGGCCCCCAGAGTGGCAGTCTTGGATCAGCACTTGAAACTGTTTAAGTGAGAATATTTTTCGTGGGAATCCGTGTGTGCATGTATGGTTATAACTGCATTTGTGCACCTTGAGAATAAGCCCCAAATAGCCTCATGACCCTGCTAAAATGGAGGAGCCTTCAGGGCTCCTGGGTAGGAAGAGATACAGGCATGGAAAAGGATGTTAAAGGTTTATTGGTAAATGCTTTTTGCTCTCGAGACTTGAGCGAGCTGCAGAAGAGAGAATTGTTGCAGAGCGTGTGATGTGCAACGTGATTTTGTATCTCAGAAAACAGATGGTTCCTGAAAATTTTTGAACAATCAGTCTTTGGATGACCGGTTAACTGCCAGGACTAGTCTCACTGCTTGTATACTGTTCTGCTGTTGGAAAGGATCCCTATGAATCCTTAACTTGTCAGGTGCCGGTTTCTGCATCAAAAAAAATACGTGGTGCCAGAAATGAGACCCAAAAAGCTACCTTACAAGAAGCTGACATGGGCTTGTGTGCTGTTTCTTTTCTTGTATAGCATATTTTATCCAAAAGCATTTATCTCACCTTCGGAAGGCCATCAGTAGGTTCTGTTGTGACAGTTCCTGCCCCCTGTTACAGCGTGCTAGCTGTGGTTACCTGTTCAGAGCTGTGATCTGCATTTGTGAACGTCAGAAGGGCACGTAGGGTCTTCAGTGGGTGTTAGTGAGCCAGCATAAAATTGTGGAAAAGCTTATGTTGCACCTTGCAACCTTAATAAATCCCTCGCTTTAAAGAGCGGTGCACAAATTGATTTAAAAGCTGGATGGGGAGCTGCTTGATTTTTGTGCAGAAAGACACTAATTATGAAAGAGCAGCAATATGCTTTTAGAGAGACTTACTCAGACTGGGTATGTTGTAATAAACGAGATTCAGTCTGCAGAAATACGCGCTGAACATGGAGATACTCTCCGAGGGCATTACCTTTATTAATGGTCTGAAGCAGAGTTTGAGTTTGACTTTTAAACTACCTGGGCATGGATTTGAGCACGCTGCAGGTTTCATGCTAGCTGTGAAGCTGCTTTAATGTGATACATTCTAAAATTAATCCATAATTAATCTTGACGCTTTCTGGGAAGGATTTTAGTAGCAGAAAACTGACGTGTAAGAATGCCTTGTCATCTGTAATTAACAGAACGTGCCAAAGACATGCTCCTTCAGTGCAGACGGTTCCCTTTGTTATTAGGGCAATATTTCCAGTACTGCACCCACTGTTATTGCTTGTGTAAAAGATCTTTTTGCTATGTTGCTGGTAGACTCAATACAGCAATAGGCCAGTTGTGTTCTTAGCCCAGCTGTTACGGTAATGTCCTTGTATGTGAGTGCACAGCGAAGAGGTATTACTTCACTCCTTGTGAATTTCCGTAATGCTGCAGGCACTGGCCATGGCCTGTGGGGAGAGAAATAACGAGCAGCTCCCCGGAGGTGCAGATGGGGAAGCAGAACAACAACACGTGGAGTTCTCCAGCACCAGCTGAAGGTCTGTGCTGCTGTTAGGATGTACCTCTCCAACACTAACGTTAATAATGAATATTTTTATTTCACACGGTTACCTTCCTCTAAGGATTGGAGAAACCCTGGCTAAGTTAATGTCACCGTTTGTTGAGATGCTTCTTTGCTGCGCTACACATCTAGGCTGAAATGCAGTCTGTTACCTAGTGACTGGATGCACGCACTCCAGTCAGTCTTCCCTTATTAAACTAATTGTTGTGATCTGTACTGATGCCATAAGGGCTTTCTTTATAAATGCACATTCATTTTCTGCAGAAATTGAGTCGTGTTCAGTGGTGGGTATCCTCTTCAAAAGCTGTAGACTTAAGTGGTTGTTTGATCACTACAATGGGATATTTCTTGGAGAGCTTTTGCTTTTAAATACCTTCAGTCTTTTCATTTGGTCCTTTGGACATCTCCAAAAGTTCAGGTATTTAAATGAGGGATGACTTGCTAGATCAAACAACGAAGCAGGATATCCAGCTCTTTCCAAGGAAGTGCGGCATCCCGTAGTGGCAAACCTGGGGCTGAACGTTTAGTAGAGGGTTGGGGAAGGTGGCACCTTGCTTCCCAGCTGTGTTTTCTTGCCTGGGTACGATTTGGTGTTACTCCTATAAATGTTACAGCTGCTCTCCAGAACCTGTTATTAGGTACAGCCTGTGTGCTGTTGTCACCTGCGCTAATTAACTTCATAGGGTGTGCTCTAAACAACTGCTGTTCTGTTGGTGTCACGTTTTTGAGTCATTATGAAAGTGAGTATGATATATCTATGTCTTAATTAACAGGTCTAATCCTACAATAGCAAGTGTAGGGAGAGCTGGATGCACACTTCTCTACACAAATATCATTCCCTGTGCACCACAGCCTCCCGAGCTCAGATGTTTCTTCGGGCTTTTTCCTTTCTATTCACTCCATTTGCTTTCCTGGCACTATATTTTACTGAGATGTTTCCTGCTTGTCCTGTCCCCCAGCGTGTCCCTGGCTGCTCTCCTGTTACCACCACACGCTCGTGTTTTCCTTGGCCTCTAGCAGCCGCTGCCGGTCCTGCTCCAGGCGTGCTCCTTCCCGCCTGGATTCACGGCCTTCTGGAAGCCACAGAGAGCCCGTGGGATCTCTTTGACACGTGGGGTAGCCAGCATCAACATGAAGTTAAAAAATAAGACAAGAGAACTTGTGTAGTATTCCGTTTGGTACTCCTGAGGCAGTTGCCTCATCTGGCGCTTAACGAAGAACAGAGGCCTAATTCCAAGTGCTGCCTGTGCACAGAAATAGCTGCTGTTAGTGACACGGGCAGCAAACCTGAAAAGCTGAGCTGCAGGAATGTGCCTGCTTCTTCCCTGTTCGCCTTCCAGAAGGCTTTCCAGTAAGTTATTTTGACTTCAGGAGAAGGACCATAGTAGCTTCCTTGCTGAGCAACTATATCTGAGACTTGATGTTGCCTTTACATGATTAGCTGCTAAAAAAATCCCGATCAACTGGATTAGTCTAGTTTATTTTCAATGTGATTGGGTGAAGGGGTAAAATTGGCCTCCCTTAAAATAAACTATTTCATAATCTCCAGCAGTTGCTGAACGGAAGATTAATATGCACACTTCTGTGAAGATCAGGGCTTGTGCTCTAAAGTCTCTCAGGGACTAGAAGCACTTAGCGCTTGGCTCTAGGATCTGATATGCTAAGGAAGAAAATTTGCCATTTAGAGAGGATTAGCAATTAGTCATGTAAACATAGCACTTATCACCTACACGAGATAATAGAGGTATGTAATCAATTCCAATCGAAATATTAAATTTTGCTTTGAAAAACAGAAGCAGCCTAAGGGTTGTTGAGAATTTGACATGCTGCTTATAAGCACAGCCATCTCTTCTGAAGCTAGTAAATCCTTTAAAGTGTCGAGGACGGATTTAAAAAATTGCTTCACTTGAACTTTTTATTCACAGAAAAATGATGAAAACGGGAATTGCTCTGGAGAAGGCATTGAGTTTCCAACCACTAATTTGTATGAGCTGGAGAGCAGAGTTCTAACAGATCACTGGTCCATACCCTATAAGCGGGAAGAATCTCTAGGCAAGTGCCTAATCGCATCCACCTATCTAGCAAGACTAGGTAAGTTCTATTTCTACACACCTAAAGATAATCTGTTCAGATTTCATAGACATATGGTGTGCAGTTATGTCTTTTGTATTAATTTTGCAGTCATTAGCACCCAACAGAGTGATCGCATCTCCATGAAAGTGGTTACCAATGAATTATTCTATCTAATGCTGTAAAAGAAGTGCTAATCTCTTTTTCTAAAGTAATTTGTTTACTTAAGCTTTTTTGGAGGAAAAAAATGGAGCACATGTTTCTTTATGTTCTAATGACTGTAGGAATTACTGTTTTTTTTTTTCAGAGCTGAATTACCAACTCGTTTTTCATTGTGCTGGTAATTTTCCATTTGTAAAAAAACAAGCTGTCATCTAAATTCATGCTGTACCAAGCTTGTGTAACTGGTTGTTTTTCCCTAGTGAAGTGCTTATAGTGCATTAGACCTGAATTTGACTGTTCTGTATTCAGTACTTTGGCTGGGGTTAAGTGTGTTATGGAGACGACATGCCCAACTCATGGGGTAATGAGAGTACGGGGCAGTTTTTCCAACATGCCTGACAGCAGACAAAAGGGAGGCTATAATCTGTAGGAAGAAGAAAAGTGGTTAGTGATTCTGGTTTGCTTTGTTGATTTTTAACGTGTTAAAAGGCTATGTGTAGATTTGTGTTTTTTTTTGGGGGGGGGGGGGGGGGGGGGAGATATGAAGCATCAGGAATGATCTCCACTTAATAATAAATTTTGAAGAGAGAAATGTGTGTGGTACTAATCACGCCTGAAGAAGTTCTAAAGATTCTCATTTCTAAAAGGCAAGTTCTTTTGGCTCATATTCTTGTGTGACTGAAAATAGCTTAATGCTTAATAATCAATATTTTTTTAATATTAATTGTTGCTGCTGGTTTTGGTTGGTTTATCGAAAAATTTGCGCTGAATTTACTTGAGGTAATCTTAAAACATGTCCTTCTTCCTTTCTGTAAAGGTCTTTCTGATTCAGATGAGAATTGCAAAAGGTTTATGGACAGGTGCATGCCTGAAGCATTCAAAAAGGTAAGTAGGTATAGTACACTAATTCACTGCTTGTCTTTGAGTTGTTCATGGTGGATATAGTCTTGTAATCCAGACTGATAGGTACTTTAGAAACTGTGGTAGCCAGTGAGTGTGTTGCTAGATTAAAATCATACTCTGAAGTTGCAGTTCTGCAACTCTTCTATGTGTATTTTTTTCTTTTTTCACCTCGGTGCTTAATGCCTCACCTGCCTCTCTGGCTGTTCTTTTCTGGGTTATTGTGCATCTTCTCTACAGAGCTCCCTAAACCAGTTTCCTTCCCACTATTCTGTCCACGTTGGACACTGCCCAGTTTTTAGACTACACGTGCAAAAACATGCATACGCCTCTTAAAAATTAGTCAGTCCTAATCTTAAAATACTGAGATGTAAGCATATCTAAAGAAAATGAAGATTTAAGGGGAAAAAAATCTTTTTTACATTCAGCTATTAGTAATAACCTTGCATACTTGCAAACTAGTAATAACCTTGCATATCATTCATTTCACTCACTCAACACTTTCTGCACTTTAAATAAAAATGTAGTCTCCAATCTAGAATCTGCAGAAGTCTAAGTTCAGAATGTGCTAAGTTAAAATTTGCTGATCTTTTTGCAAGTCAGTAATTGAGCCTGATTCTTTTGTTTCTTAAAATGGTACAAAAAGTAACGGTATTTAAAATATCAAGCTCTTTAACTGTAAAGACAGCTAATGCTCAGAGCTAGCAGAAATTAAATCATGCTTGCAGATGGAAGCTTCAGGTCCTGTTTAACCAGCTAGGTTAGACCAGATTTAAAGAGCATGTTTCAGTAGGTGGGAAAGCAGCAGTAATAGCTCTCTCTTCATGGTACATGTTCTTTGTTTTCCAACAGAAACTGCTCAAAAAGTGAGTTGGTAAATGGTTATTACAGATGAATCAGTGCAGCTCTGCGGAACGTGTACTTGAAGATTTAATAGTCATATGTTCGTTCTGCAAACAGTTGCATATTGGCTGTTCTTTACAAAGGTTATAATCTTACCAGTGAGTGGAAGTGGAAATCAGTTTGCTTTGATACATACTAGTTTGTCACGAACTGATTTAAGGCCTTCTTCAATTAAATTACAAATTTAATTAACTCTTAAGCCATTAATACCGAAAGAGGATACAAAATAGCACACCAGCCAGTGATGTTTACACTCTAAGGAAACACTTGCTCTGAAAAAAGTCTGGGGGGTAGATAAATTTCTCCTGTTTTACATGATTTTGCTCAAAATTCAAAAAAAATCTTTTTTTTTGGCAGCTGTTGACATCCAGTGCTGTTCACAAATGGGGAACTGAAATCCATGAAGGAATATACAACATGCTTATGCTGCTAGTAGACCTGGTTGCAGAAAGAGTAAAACAAGATCCTATTCCCGTGGGCCTGCTCGGTGTGCTTACAATGGTATTTGTCCCTGATGCGGTTTTTAGTAACTATGGTGTTTTGAACTTTGGAATCTGTTTAAGTAATATGGTGAATGAGGGTGTACTAGTCCACCGGTGAATATCCTCAAAATGTAGAAGTCTCCGCTAATAACTGTCATAAATTGTCCTGTGTTTTGTGTGCAATATTAGGGTATTTCATTTTTAAGCTGCTGCTTCTTTTTATTCTATTTAAGTTGTGTATTGTCAAAAATACTTCACAACTGCTGTTGTGTTTATTTTTTGAAAACTGGTACATTGAGTTCATCTATCCCTATATACGGGTAGCTGGCTCACATGGATATTGGATGTTGTCTACGCAGAACTGAAACTTCAGAATCCTTTGTACAGTAAGAACTGAGGGGCAGGAGGCAGGGGTCATTTGTTGAACTTTAGTTTTTGCTAGATCTTCAGCTTTCAACTAGAAGAATGTTCAACTGAAAAAGTCAAATATTATCAGGGTAAGTTTTGAGACTGGTGTAAGCTGTGCTGTTAATTTCCACTGTGTTTTTCTTTCAAGGCATTTAACCCCGACAATGAGTATCATTTCAAAAATCGAATGAAGGTGTGCCAGAGAAACTGGGCAGAAGTCTTCGGGGAGGGCAACATGCATGCTGTCTCACCCATATCCACATTTCAGAAGGTGAGCATGGCCATGCCCTAAGCTTGTTTTTAGGGTAGATGTCTCTCTTTCAGAAAGGATTGGTTAGTAGGTAGTTATAACACAAGAAAGCTTAGAAGTGTGATCAAGAATTACAACAAACATCTTCAGTCTATGTTGGTCTGTAGAAATGAATTCCTCTTCATCTGTAGAATGAAGTCCTCTCAGATTGTCCCAGTTCTCTGTTGGAAACTGGATTTAGAAATTGCTGTACTTTCCTGTCTGAAGTAACACAACAATCAGATGGGTAGATCTGCTGTATCTAAGGACTGACATTTGTTGAATATGAAATGACCAGGATAACTCAAGGTGTATAGTTCCAGCAGAGAATTCATGCTTTTGTGTCACCCAAGTTTGGGATATCTTCATCAGACGCTGGCGAGAAGCCAGTTTTTGAGGTTTGCATTGTCTCGTGGTTGCTCCAGACAGGTGGGTCTAAAAAGGGTCTAAAAAAGAGCCTCAATGTTGTTGATTTTTTTCCTTCAGGAAACATGTTTGTGGCTGTAGAAAGAAAATGCTCCATCTGCTGCTTTGGGAAAGGTCCTTTAGTGATGTTCCACACAGCAAATGTGCTATAAATATACTTGCTTGTGAGTCAGCAGCCACAGTGTGTATTGTTACCACAGCACATGGTCAGTGATGTCAGGTAGAATCCAAAAACAGATACTGCTAATGAGAACCTCCCAGAGCTCCAGCTACACACTTAGCAAAGGAGCTGTTGTAAACACGCTGCTGTGTTCTGTGAAATAACAGTGCGTGCTTTTAGGGTGTGGGTTAATGTACTGAATGTGTCTGTCCACATCTGTTCCAGAAGACAAATGTTTGTTGCAGCTACTAATTGTTAATGTTTCAATTTTTCAAGGAACCTCATGGGTGGCTGGTGGATCTGGTAAACAGGGTATGTAAATGCAAGCCAAGCAGAAACGTTACTTGTCACTTGGATTCATTGCTCTCCAAGTAATTTTCTCCTCTCCCCACCCTTGTTTTTTCCCTTCTTTCCTCAGAGTGACAACCACAATAAATAGTTTAAAATTTTAATGCTGGATCCCTGCATCTAGGGATAGGGCCCTGCTAAATACATCTTGTGTTGCTGCCTTCTCCCTTGAGCACCTTTACCATAACATGGTAGCTATCACTAGAGGAAATTAGAGTTCAGCTTAGGCTTCAGTGATGTTTCTCAGTCAAATATGCTAGGCCAGTCTGCTCTTGTTTTATATGGTCTGTCTTCACTATATCCATTTTTACCCAGGACGCTTTGTAGGTGGGACCACGTATAATTGCATTGCGTTCCCACTGTCCCTGAATTCTCGTGAAAATGTAAAGCTTATGTTGCATGTGATGTTATGGTGAAGGATACTCATTGTCATCCCAGGAACTTTTAGTGGAGTGTTTTCTATAATAGCATATTTGAAAGATAAAATACTGTAGTTTGCTAATATAACATTGATTATTTTCTTTCAGTTCGCAGAGTTGGGTGGATTTTCAGCAATTCAGTCCAAACTCAATTCAGAAGATATTGAGCTTGGGGTAAGTTAATTGTTTGTCACTAGACTTCTCTCTTTCCATTACTCACTTCATATAGAACCAGTAACATCATTTTTGGCAGTGCTCTTACCTTTACTTTGGTATGAGAGCAATACTCCCACATAGCCCTGGAGAAATGTTGTCACACTGGAGGTCAGATGAGGCTGTGTGTGAGAGTCCTGACTGAAGAGACCTTTTGAGACTTCAGAGGAAAGAGGGAAGGGTTAGCATACTTCTCTAACGTTCAGCCTTCCAGTTAGACATCGATCAGTCTAGTTTCACTGCATATTCACCAGTAGGTCGCTGGTTTTCTGTTTACTTCAGCTTTAGCTTTAGCTGCATTTAGCTGGAAGTGAATTGACTTCTGTTGTACATTATAGAAAACCTTTTTTAAGAAAAAATCCTTAGGAAGACAGATACTGTCTAATCTTACACAACTTTTCAAGAGCTATGTTTAAAACCAGTCTTAATGGTTCTAAACTATTTTTTTGGTGTTAAAGCCTAACTTATTTGTTTTCAGCTTCCTAACTTGCCTTTCTATCTTCTTTCAAGCTGTGAAGAATAAGGAGGCCAAGGGAAAACAATGTAACTTAGAATCTTGTCTCGAAGTATAAAACCAAAATGTGATGTGCCCTTTCTGTGTCTGATTATTTCTCTGGCTGAAGCAGGATTAGAGAAGACTGGACAGAATGATGAGAGGACTCATACTAATAAAAAAAATGGGAAGGCATTTTTAATTTCAGGCCAAAATCTGTATTATTCTACAGCATACAATAATGTCTCTTTCCTGAACCATGCCTTGTTGTAAAGGAGTTGCACGCTAAAATCAGTTTTTATGTACTGTTGTTCTTTTCTTCAGGCAATCTCTGCATTAGTTCAACCATTTGGAGTTTGTGCAGAATATCTTAACTCTTCTGTAGTACAGGTAAAATGTCTGTTACGAATTCTTTACAGCAAATCTAAAAGCCTTGAAAAATGTGACTGGTCATTTGCTCAGATTTAGATTTATTTTAACACACAAATCCTAGGCAGTATAGCATCAGAAACACAAGTATGTGAGAATCTTTTTTCATCATAGCAATTCGAAAAATAAGAGGACTGAAAATTAGTTTGACTGTTGGTGTGAAACTGGTGACTAATTCTAGAAAGCCTCCCAAATTCACCTTGAGTAAAGTACAAGAACCATTTTAAGAATCCTGAAGGCAATGAATAGAGGGATCAGGCAACATTCTTTTTCGAAGCACAGTGATCTTTAATTGTCTATCAGCATTTGCAATGATGAGAAATTTTGGGACTGCTTTTAGTAAGCTTCATCAGTGTAAAACATGCAGGGAAAGAATATAGCATGATGGATAGATTTTTGTTTTTAATTTCTTTTTTCTGGCAGAGATAGAGCTCATGGTTATGAGAGTTTAGACTGGAAAAAGTGTGGTACAAGAAAAAATAAACCATGATCTCTGTAACCTTGCAAATGTGCTCTAGGTTTCACATCTACATTCACTAACAAAAAGCACCAGCTTAATAAATAACAAAGCCTTTATTTGAAAAGGATATATTTTAGGAGCCAATGGGGGTCAAAGGGGCATATGCATCTAATAATTGATGCACTTTGAAATGGGTTTGGGGCAGGTTGGGGTCATCTGTAAACCTGTTGTGGTCTCAAGTAGCTTCTTAGTCTTAGTCTAGTTGCTTCTTTTTCTGGGCTTACCTAGCAGGATAGTTTTATATATGTTGCATGTGTTGCTTTATGTCTAAGATAAATGTGGACTTTCAGCTAAGTATTTCATTTTGCTGCAGCCAGATATGCTGAGTAATGTAATTGTTCTCAGGAAACATAAAATGATCATCATGCCTCCTTCTCTTATTCTTTTTAGCCCATGCTTGACCCAGTCATTCATAAAATGATTAAATACGTACAGAATGTAGAAGAGAAGGACTTGAAAGACAAGGTAATGATTTATAAATTAAATAATTAAGAAGAACTTTCCGTATGTTGTGGAAATGGTGTATGTGTAGACTAGAATGAGATCTTATTCTCACTTACAAAAATACAGCCTGTTCTGAATTCTGAGTGACTTAGCTCAAAATATTGAAAAGTAGTTAGCCTGCATTTACCAGATTTTTCATAAATCCCATTTAATTAGATACTTAATGTTTTCACCCTTTTAAAAATATCTTCCCAATGTTACCATCAAATACATGTTTGTTGGTCCCCTTCTGCAGTGTACTGATTGCTCACTTTTCTAATTTGCTTGAAGATGCATTCTGTTAAATTCTTATAACTTCTGTGCATACAACTGTTGCGTTATCTGTTTGCTTCTAAGAATCTGGTAATTGTTGTTTAACATGGTGTCCCTGCCCACAGCAGAGGGGTTGGAACTGGATGATCTTTAAGGTCCCTTCCAACCAAAACCATATAATTCTTTAAAAATATCCTTGTAACTTGTGACTGCCTCATTGCACTGAATTCAGCATCCAGCTGTAATACATTTGAGTACTGACTTTACTTAGGCTTCCTTTTGTTAATTACACACTGTAAATTGTGCATAACGGAGGAGCAATTCAGTGCACCAAACTGTAGCAGGAGAGTTCACTTAATGAACGGTTTTGTTGTCTTAGAATTCCCAATGTGTAAGTAGTAGTTCCAGATATCTGTACCTTAAACAGTCTGTACTGGATCACTAAACCTACCCTTTGTGTATTACTGAAGTCTGAAACAAAATACTAAAAGCGGCACTGCCTTTATTTGTCCTTTTTTGTTGTTTGTTTGATTTTCAACAGAGACTAGTCAGTATCCCTGAGCTCTTGTCTGGCATCAAACTGCTGTGTATGCGCTTCCAACCTGATTTAGTAACTGCAGTGGATGACTTACGGCTGGACATTCTGTTGCGCATGTTAAAGTCTCCTCACTTCAGTGCAAAAATGAATTCCCTCAAAGAAGTAGGTTTGCTACATGTGGGTGTGTGTGTGTGCACGCACATGCATGTGCGTGGGTGGGATGGGTTGTTAGTAAGTTGCTGAAGCCACAACCTTAAAAAGAGGGTGCAACATCTTACAAATTATGTTGCCTTAGCAAAAGCTCATAAATACCAAAACAAATTCATGTGACAGGAATTGCTTGTAATATTAGTAGCTACTAAAAGGACTGTGGCCTCCCAGTTAGGAAATAACTACGCATAACTTGAACCTTTTCTAAGAATGACAAATTAAAATTTGTGGATAAGCAACAGTGTATACCATTCCTTCAGTACTCTTGAGATCATGCTCATAATTCTGAGATACTGCTTTTCTCTTTTTCCTATTGTGAGGAAAAGAGAGAAAAACGGGCAGGGAGAGGCAACTTAATCCTAGATTGGTGTTCTCAGGCCAGACATATCAGATCATTATACTATGTAGTTGTATTGCTTATTATGGTTGTGTATGGGCATTGTAGTAGTGTCTAGGAGCGTCTTTCTGCTAGGCTCTTAGATAAAAGTAGGAGAAGAAAACGTTTTCTTTTTCCTGGAACTTGTGGTTTAAGTATAGAGTTGTTCATCCACTTCTTCCTTCCAGAAATTGTTTAACTTCAGTGTCTCAAAAAAGACCTTTTTTAGTATGCAGATACTCTAAGGTGTTTTAGAGTCCCTCTTCTGGGCTTTTTGCTTCTCTACTTAAGGGAAAATTGAGATACTAAGCCTCATTGCTCTGTGGTTCTTAATCTTAAACATCGTGTATCCCTGGTGAAGTTATAAAAGCACAGCTTTTGAAGGCTCTAGCATAAATGTACTTTCTCCACCTTTTCCCTAGAGTGATGAGCCTGTATCGGTTCTGTGTTTGATAAAAATAGGACACTAATTTGAGTATCACAGGCAGAAGCCTGAGATAACCCACTTCTGGTGTATCTGTAGCAATATGCAGCACAGGCAAGCTTTTCTGTGCCAGATTGGGAACAAGAATCTGCTGTATCAGACCGATTCCTAGGAGGTGGGTTAGGAATTTACCTTTAAACAGTTTCTTAAAAAATAATTGAAAGAAAAATTCTTCTGTGCTCAAAATATTTCAGGATTCACACTTAAGCTTCATAGAAAGCTCTTTGAGTAGATTTCATTATAAGCACTTCTGATGCATGTGCATCATTAGAATCTCACATTTTGCAATTTCTAGGTAACCAAATTAATAGAAGACAGCACTGTGTCCAAGTCGGTGAAGAATGCAATAGATACAGACCGCTTACTAAACTGGCTAGTAGAAAATTCTGTCCTGTCGATTGCTCTGGAAGGTAAGCGCTTTCACAAAGATCTTTGGCATGTGCTTTGAATATCTTAAACTTAAAAATGTGGTCCATCCTTTTTAATACATTTTAGTGAAGCATTACTATCAAATGAGTTCAAGGATTTTGTCATTGTCAGAACAGAGTGAGGAAACCCAGCAGATTTCTGCTATCATCTAGTTTTCTTTGACATTTGTGCAATCGTCTTCTGCTGTACCTGAGGTTTTCACTCTCAGCTTACCTATATTTTTAAGTCTGTAGAAGAGAGAAAAGTTTTTTTTTTTTTTTTTTTTCCAAGCAGTAAGGCCATGTAGGAGTAGATTCTATCAGATGTATGAAGTAAAACAAGAATAGAAGGAAGCTTGTTCTTTTTTCTTCTTTAGACTGAATTTTTCTGTAGCAGTAGATTGAGAATTTTAGGATAAAGATAACTGTATTCTTGTCCCTTTATTCTTTAATGTAATTTGTTTATTCTTATGCATTTAATGTGTCTAATGATTTAAGTAAATTAATTCAATTGCCATCCTTTATTTCATAGGTAATATAGACCAAGCGCAATACTGTGACCGTATAAAGGGAATTATTGAACTGCTGGGCAGTAAATTATCTTTAGATGAGCTAACTAAGATTTGGAGAATACAGGTAAGCAATCAAGATTAGGCAGATGCTTTTAAGCTGCCTTGGAAAAATAAGAACTTGGTAATAAAAAGTACTTTAGCTGGTGAAATGTTAGCTATTCATTTGTCTGCTCTATCATATTTGCTTGGCTCCTTCCATGAGAGACATAAGAGGTTGTCAGTGTGCTCGAACATCAGTATAAATCTGTATATTAAAGAGTAAGTGAGACAAGACAATGTTTTCAAGATTTGGGCTGTCTACTCTAAGTCTTACAGGCTTGACCCTCCTCCCTTTTTGCAAGGAAGCTATTTTTGCTCCTGCTGTGGGGCCATGGTGGACCAAGTTGGACCATTGTTCTTTCCTGCTTTTGAGTTGCTTCTAACGACCTCTGTGCCAACGGAACAAGGAGCAGAGTCAGTGATTCCTAGCTTGCATTTCTAACACGTCCAAAGCTGTTATCCTTTCTCATTATAGAAATAGTAGAATAATGCTTACATTGAAGACTTTTTCACTACCTCACTTGGGATTAAAACCTACCTTCTTGTGTTTTCCTTCTTCTTTCCAGTCAGGACAATCTTCCACTGTGATTGAAAACATACATACCATTATTGCTGCAGCTGCTGTGAAGTTTAGCTCTGACCAGCTTAATCACTTATTTGTTCTAATCCAAAAGGTAAGTTGTAATATAAATTTACGTTCCTTAGTAGAAGTACTTAAAAATGGTTCTACATTCAGCCTACCAAAAGGCAAGATACATCTAAGATACATACATCTGTATCTTAGTTATAAATGTAAAGTAAAACATATTTGTGTGTGTATGTTTAAAAAAAAAAAAGTTGGCTGTAAAACAACACTTGTAATACTGATTTTTTTTGTTAACCCCAAAACATGATTGCTACTATACTACTAATTGACTTAGATTTTAATTGTTATATATTCAGTGCAAAAGCACTTAAAGTGAGATTTTATTATATCTGATCTCTTATAGCTGGTATTTGAAAAATCAATTGGGCAAATGAGTACTATCATTGCCAGTAACAAAAATGAGGAAATACACATGGTAGAAATATACTTGCTTTGTGTTTTGATTATCCTACGGTAAAACAATTGTTAGTTATGTTTTTGCGTCCACTTGAGACTTAACAGACTGACGGTTTTTGGTGCTGTAATAGTGAACGTTATTTCTTTGCTGTACAGAGCTGGGAAACAGAGAGTGATAGAGTGCGGCAGAAGCTCTTGAGCCTGATAGGGCGCATTGGTCGAGAAGCACGGGTGGAAACAACCACTGGAAAGGCACGTGAATGTGTTTTTTGTTTTCTTTATTAAATATAGGATTTGTAGTCTTTGCACTTTCCAGGTCCTGATCAATTCTGGATTTGTTCCTGTAGGTTCTGGAGGTCCTCTGGGAGCTGGCTCATCTTCCAACACTGCCATGCAGTCTAATACAGCAGGCCTTGGAGGAACACCTGACAATCCTCAGTGACGCCTATGCAGTGAAAGAGGCGATCAAAAGAAGTTACATCATTAAATGCATAGAGGATATAAAAAGGGTTGGTTTATTATTTTGTCTCTTCCAAAATGAAACATTATTTAGCCTTGATATTGCCCTCTTCTTCCAAGATGTGCAAATTGTATGTCCCATCTGTAAGTTCTTACCTTGGGGAGTCCATGAAAGGGGTAGGCTTTGTGTGAGCCAGTTTGACCCTGAGACTTGTAGTAAGTCTCTTGCCTTTGTTTTAAACAAATTTTCAGCACAAGGAATGATCAGTTTATGGGAAACTACCAGGATGGGCCCAAGGTTAGAATTTGCAAATGGAACCACTATAAAGGTATGTCAGTATTTTAACTGTCCCTTTCACGGAAAAGCTTAAATTAGTTTTCTTTGAGTTAAGCATGTGTTTCTGGCATGTCCACTAAGTCTCAAAATGCAAATCAGTATTTAAATAAATCAATATTTAAATCATAGAAGTTTTGTGTTTCAATTTTAAAAAACTTTTCATCTAACATGGAAGAAGCCATTCTTGGGCATGCCTGTGCTAAGATGTGTCTGGCAGCAGCAGACACGTGCATGGCTTAACAGACTGTACCTGCTCTATCCTTCACTATTCATATAGCAGGCAGTTTTCTGAGATTTGCAAGCATTCTCCTATCTTCTGTTGTGTTTTTGTTTTTTTAATTGGAAATATGCCCATAAAGCAAAAGGCTTATACATCTTTCATATACTTCTCTCATGGTAAACTAGGTTTTGTCTGTCATGCAGCATCTGTAGAGGATGTTAGTTCTTTAGGAAGCACAGTATGCTGGTTTTTGATATTGATCACTCTTTTCTTTTTTGCCTCTGTTTGTGAATACAGATTTACAAGTTTGGGTTCTCGATGTCTGCAAAATTGCAGTCTTTTCTGATCTTATGCTTTCCTGTTCTTGCATTCTTTTTAATTGCATTCTGCCAAGGGCCTTAACAAAGGTGCTGCAGTGGGGAACGCTAACGGAAACCTGTAACTATAGGCTGGAAAAAAATGGGGCAAACATACAATACACTTTTAAAAATACATCATTTGCTTATTTCCCTGTGCTAGGGGAAATTAAGACATAAATTGGGAGGGAATGTAATATTAAGACAGCATTCTCAGCTACATGAGGGAGTCTTCAGTAGAACACTGTTACGGGCAGGTTACTTTGGTGTCTCTAAGTGAGCAGGTGATATTGGTTGTTGTCGATATTTAAACCAGACATCACTTATCTGAACAAAAAACTTCAGTACTGGTTTGTGTGATCAAACTTTACAGAACATGAAGCCTCCCAGAAAAGTGATGAGCAGTTCTAACAATGAGGTAGGATCCTTTTGTAGGATCTCTTTCAAAATGCAGCTTAAATAGCCTTTGCTTCCTATCAGAGGGCTCCTTGCAGCACCAAATCAGAAATTTCTTTTCATCTCTTAACCCTTGGTAGTACTTCAGATTTTTTTCATCTGTTATTCTCATCTTAACAATAAGTAACCTCATTTGACTGTATTTGCCCTTCAAAGCCCTAACTGGCCTGCTTTATCTCCTGTAATTGAGGAAGGTGGTGGTTGTTGTCTCTCTGGTGCAACTGAGTTTTTGTGTACTAAATTTGCATGTTCTCTAGCAAGGAGGTGGTACTTTGGGCTTAATAATCATAGCAAAATGCTTCAAAGGACATCTTGAAGAAGGTAAAGGGGCACCTTCGGTGTTCGGAAGGGAACCAGGAACAAGTCACTGAACCCTTCTGAGCTAGTAACTGTTGTTTTGAAACGGGTTTTAATGGAAATCATTACTCTTTAGGAATCTAAGAGGAGAGTTAATACGTTGCTACGCATGTACACGTGTGTAATTCTTTTTTACCTTTCTTACTACTAGTCATCCCAGCACAACAATCCTCAGTTTGTGTGGGTGGTGCCAGCGTTACGTCAGCTTCATGAAATCACGCGCTCATTTATTAAGCAAACTTACCAAAAACAAGACAAGGTAAGAATATGTGCTGAGATTATTTTGACACCCTTGTTATGTCTGTATGGCTCTGCTTCCCTAGAGTTTAGAAAAAGGGGGGGGGGAAACACTGATAAGTACAGCTTAGAGATGTAGCATAAAGTAAAAGTACAAGTAGAGAGGCTGTGTTGTGTGCTGTCCATTTGTGTATGTGTATAAATAAAATCTGTTTGCTGTGTCCGGACTGGTTTATTTTATTCTCAGCTTTTTGTAGAATAATTAACAAGTATGTCTCTAAGAAGTTACCATGGCTAATGTTTAGAGCAGCTAATTTGTAATTGTATTGACATTGACAGTTGGAAAACAGACTGAAATACCAGCAACTCGTATGTTATTCTATGGCTAAGTGGAGGTGTGGGACTTGGTTTGCAATCTGCAGCATGCATATTTCAGCATATGCTGAAAATGGTATCGCCAGAGGGCTTTGGATATTTGGAAGGGGTACAGCTGACTCTGGTGAGAGGGGATCATAATCCTTTCCATAAAAAACACTTTTCTGTAAAAGACCAGGCTGCCGAATGCATGTCTGTTTATATATTTTATTTTGAAACCTCTTATATTTGTTTGTTTTTTATTACTTTTTTTTTTTTCTTTTACCAAGAGCATTATTCAAGATTTAAAGAAAAACTTTGAAATAGTGAAGTTGGTGACAGGAAGCTTAATATCATGCCACCGTTTGGCTGCATCTGTGGCAGGTCCTGGAGGGCTTGTTGGAGGAACGTTAGTGGATGGCCGATACACTTACCGGGAGGTATTGAACCTGCATTTCTTACTACCTTAGGGGGTTGAAAACATGATGCAGTGTATCACTGACCAAGTCTCATAAAATTAGTTGATTTTTTCATTTGGGGAGTTCACTGGAGTAATTTCTGTCTGGAGAATAATTGCACTAGTTTTTATTCATAATTCTGACACTCATCTGTTGGGAATTATTACAGCCTTGTTATATTACGTAGCAAGGGTGATGGAACATCACACTCTACAAGTTTCTTTGCAGAGTCTCTTAATTTGTTGAGAACATGATCTCCTTATCCCAAGAGTTCCTGTCTCTAAGCTTGTGCAGCTTTCAGCTTCTATGCAAACTTCAATTTGAAGCATTTTTAGAAAGATAATTAAAAAGCAGTAATTTTAACTGTGTTGAAATAGGTATAAAAAAAAAAGCTAATTTCAGATCATTTCAGAGAGTTTGTAGTCCTCAGGTTTTGCAAAGTGTACTCGTATTCAATCACTAAGTTTGTCATAACAAAAAAAAAATGTTCAGAGTTCTTGTTATGGAAAGAAAAATCTTAAGACTGCATTTGTTTCCTTTTTCAGTATTTGGAAGCACATCTAAAATTTTTGGCATTTTTTCTGCAAGAAGCCACTCTCTATTTGGGCTGGAATCGTGCCAGGGAGATCTGGGAATGCCTTGTAACTGGCCAGGATGTTTGCGAGTTAGATCGAGAGGTAAGAAATACTCAGAAAGCTGCTGTTAGTGGTTGCAGAGTGAATCTTAGATGTGCTATTCATGAACCTTTATTTGTGGAGATGCATGGAACTTAAGTAGTAAACATTAAGTAATAAGGCATTACATGCTTGCTGTGTAAGCTAATGAAACCACTGTTGTGTTACATGTTTGCTTATGACTGGGATGCTCTTTGAACATTAAACTTGACTGGAAGAGAAATGCCGGTGAGGAGATTAGTTGCAAGTTTATGGATGCTAGCTGGGAAATTACTGCCTGAAAGCTTGCAGGGTCATAAAAGAGATGTTCAGTGATATTTGGGTGCGAGATGAGTGTCAAGATGAAGTGCCCCAATGCTGCAGTACAGCTGGTATAATAAGTAAAGTTAAAATGAGATTTTGAACTTCTTGCTGCAGATCAAACTCTTGTGTGATAAGTTACTATAATATCTGACATAGTTTTATACAGCAGTGACAATCTAAAATACTTGCAATGGCAATGGGGTAAAAATATATCTGCTTTTTGTTCACAGATGTGCTTTGAGTGGTTTACCAAAGGACAACATGATCTAGAGAGTGATGTACAGCAACAGCTCTTCAAAGAGAAAATTCTTAAACTAGAGTCGTATGAAATTACTATGAATGGTATGAAAATTATGTTGGTCAACAGAACTGTTTTTTAAATAAATACCAGTACTTTGCTTTCTAAGTCTTCAAATCAAATATCGAGCAGCTCTGTAAATAAAGGGGTCTTTTTCTATCATTCTGAGTTTTAATAGTTACAGAAGAAAAAGGTCATCTCTTGCATTTGATATGTCTCTTTAAAAAGGATAGAAACTTGTACTGACCTGAATAAAAAGCTTACATCATTTTTCACTTTCAGGTTTTAGTTTATTTAAGACTTTCTTTGAAAATGTGAACCTGTGTGACCATCGACTGAAGAGACAAGGGACTCAGTTGGTGAGTGTTCTGTCAGGTTCATTCTTGTGTACTACTTGTGGCATCTTGAGGAAGGGAGGAGGTTAGACAAGCATTCTGTATCAGCTGTTTGATACGGTCGTGTTTGTGTTAGTATGCAGATTGTCCTTCTAGCATTAATGTTGTTAAATTCTGAAGCTAAAATACTGAAATAACTACGGGAAAAGTTCGGCCATTGATAACAAGAAGCTGGTATGTAGCTTCTAAAATTCTGCACAGGTCTAGTAACAGTCATGAATTCTAGTGTGAATTTCTCTTGCTTCTCCTTGGCAGGAAAATGGATTTTTTTTAATTCTTTACAGGGGACTTAGGCTTATCATAGTCAAGTTCTAGCGTACAGCTTTTTTTTAACTTGTGATCCTTGACTGGTTTTGTTAAATTAATGGTTTTATGTTAAGTAGTTTTCCGTAGGCATTCTAGATCTCTATCACAGAGTTAACTTACTTCAAATGCATTTTTTTTGCCAAGTATTGTAGCAGGTTTTATGATGTTTTATTATGTGGTTAGTTACCACATTGACCTCTGTGAAACAAATTCCATTCCTGATTACATTTTCTCAATGGTTTTGAACTTTAAAATTCTTCACTTGGCTTGACTGGAAGTGCTCTTTGGAACTTCGCCTGTAAACAAATGCTTTGTTTCTAGTATAAGTATGTAAGTTTGCAGCTATTGATGTCACTTTGCAATGTGGCAAGCCTTGGCAACATGTTGGAAAAGAAAATTGTGAAGATTTAATCGATAGGTGCTTTCCCAGCAGATGAAAAACTGTTTTGTTCCCCTGTTTGAACTCAATTTTACTTAAGAAATCCAGTCATGGTTTACTGCTGTTCTTTTTTGCATAGAGTGTAGAAAAACTGGAATTAATAGGAATGGATTTCATTTGGAAGATTGCAATGGAATCACCTGATGAAGAAATTGCAAATGAAGCTATTCAATTGATAATAAATTACAGCTATATTAACCTAACTCCTAGATTGAAAAAGGTAAACGTATTTGTATATGAAAATGCTTTGACATTCAGAGCAATTTGACACTCCGCATGTTAAAATGTATAGTTTGTTGGGTTCTTTCAGTTTATAAGTAATTCCTATGTTTTTGTATTAAGTTCTAAATCATTTGCCTGTTGTATCTGCAGGATTCAGTATCACTGCACAAGAAATTCATTGCTGATTGCTACACACGATTGGAGGTAAAAGGCAAACTTTAATTATTCTTGTACCTATGTCCTCTTCCAGTCTTTTTTATCGTAGGGTTAGAATAATTGACTATGGTAATTCTATTTAAAGAATAAAATAATTCCACAGGCATTTCTTGTCCTTGTAGCTCTCTGGCACATACTAATGGTCTGTTTAAACAACCACTTACGCTCTGCTTCATATTCTAGGCAGCCAGTTCAGCACTCGGTGGTCCAACATTAACACACGCTGTTACAAGAGCTACAAAAATGCTTACAGCAACTGCTATGCCTACAGTAGCAACATCAGTTCAATCTCCTTACAGGTAAGCTTGTCTTCAAAAAGGCAAATATGGCCACGTATGTTTGTTCCCAGCAGCTTCCTGACTGATTTTGAGTGATAATCAAAATTGCTGAGTTACTGTGTTGGCCAGCAATATTTTGTTCAGTGTTCATTTCTCATTATTGGTAGTTGCATATTCTGTCACAATGTAATTTGAGTTCCAAAAATATTTTAACAAAACCTGTGTTTTTAAGAAAAAAAGTATTAAAAAACAATATATATATATATAAATAAAAAAGCTGAAAGCCTGAGTGCTAAAGTTTCCAAAATTGCCATCCTACTGGTCTTGTTTCTGGGGTAACATGTTGGTTTTTATTTGAGAGAGAAAAGGATGTTTTTTCATCCTTCCCTTTAATTTATGCATGCTTAAGCGTGTATAGCTTAAATATATGAGCACGGAGGTGACCTCTGGAAACATGAAGCTTCTTCTGAAGTTCAGTATGTCTCAAGCAGCGTAACGCAAGATTCTTGACCTATTTTCCTAGTTTGTTAAAACTGAATTATTCCCAGTATTAAGGAGCTGCATTTGAAAACAGTTAATCGATGATTGCTATACATGGGCATTGAAAACTAATCTCCAAGACAAGTAATTTATTTTGGATGTTTATTCCTAGGTCAACTAAACTTGTAATAATTGAGAGACTGCTGCTATTGGCAGAGCGTTATGTGATAACAATAGAGGTAAGATAAAAATTTCTTCCTAGGCAAGAATGCAACTTTCAACATTATTAAAAACAGTGAAAGTAACTTAAACCTATGTAACTGTAGTAAATTTGTTAGATGTCATCATAAAAATGTCTTTGTTCTCAAGGATGGTATTTACCATTGTCCTTCTCTTCTGGCAGGACCTTTACTCTGTTCCCCGAACTATTCTACCTCATGGTGCCTCTTTTAATGGACATATTTTAACTCTTAATGTTACATATGAATCTACCAAAGATACCTTCACCATAGAGGTATGTGTGGACAGGTTGTGTGTTCCATGCCATGTTGATCTTGTAGCTACTTGGTCTTTTTGATACTTGGTCTTAATGGAGGCAGCTGTTTTTAAGGACTCAGCTTGTGAAATCTATCTAAAAATGCTAAACGTGTGTGTAAGCCTACAGTAATGGAAGTGTCTGTAGCATAAATGGTTTTGATCATCACTGTAAGGAGGAAAAGTTGTTTCCTTGCTGTTAGTGATAGAGCATTTCTAGTACTGTCACACCCCAGTAGTCTCTTTTATACCTTAATACCTGTACCATCCAAAGCAGGAGAACTTTCTTGAAAGGTTTCTTTTTTGCTGTCAGGATTGAGTTCTTGAGCAGGCATACTGAACAAATGTCATTTAATTTTACAGGCTCATAGCAATGAAACTGTAGGGAGCGTCAGGTGGAAGATAGCAAAGATGTTGAATTCTCCTGTGGATAATATACAGATATTTGCCAATGACAGCCTGGTACGTTAACTAGAATTTTCATTCTGTATAAAAATCGAATCTCTCTTTCAGAACTAAATGATAGATATTTTCTTGCAGCTAACAGTAAATAAAGATCAGAAACTACTCCACCAATTGGGCTTCTCTGATGAACAAATCCTTACAGTAAAAACATCAGGAAGCGGGACGCCATCAGGGAGCTCAGCCGATTCCTCAACCACTTCCAGCAACAGCAGTGGTGTATTTAGTTCATCCTATGCAATGGAACAGGTACAGCAAAGTAGCCTGAAAACTGCCCTTGGATTTGAAGGGGATGCAGTAGCAAGGGGGTAGTAGGGCAGTACACAGCTTGGGTGGTGGAATAGATACAGGAAGCTGGGACAGAAGCTTTTTCCATCAGCTTCATTATCTAGTCCTTAGAAGCCTAGATTTCCTTTCCAACAGCAATTGAAACAAAGTATTTAAATGCACAATTGTCTTACACATTTGGATTTGATTTTAAAACCTATTTCATCACTTAAGTACCAAGCAGGCTACACTAATCTCTGTTAAATCCTGGAACAAGTGACTCCTGACTTAATTTTGAGGTTACATACTTGACTGGAGCAGAGATTTCCAGATTTTCACTGTTAATAAAGCTGCAGTATGAAAATAAACCAGAAAGTATAAACTAGCATATTCAGACCACTCCTAGTCTGCTTTGTTATGTGAATGTTAAATAATAGTTGATGTTATTAAAAGGGAAATGGGGTAATAGCAAAATTCAAATGTTGTCTCAATCTGGAAGGTAGATGGGATTTCACAGAGCCAGGATGACATCTGGGTCAGTTGCTTCGATGAAGAGTTCTATTAAATTACAACAGAGTGGGGAGAAAAAAAAAATACCTTGTGTATTTTTTGTTTAATTTTCAGGAGAAATCCCTCCCTGGAGTAGTCATGGCTCTCGTGTGTAATGTGTTTGATATGCTTTACCAGCTTGCCAATCTAGAGGAGCCAAGGTAAGCAAGCTAAGTGGTTATCAAATATTGAAGAAATGCTCGTGTTGCAAAGCTCAAATAGCTGCTTATTTTATAGTGTATAAGTATTCACCTGGCCACAGTGTGGCTGAGCCCTCTTTTGCTTAAGTAATTTCTGATAACTTTTCAGAATAACGCTGCGAGTGAGAAAACTTCTGCTTTTAATTCCTACTGACCCAGCTATTCAAGAGGCACTTGATCAGCTTGATTCCCTGGGAAGGAAGGTATGGATTAAACAGTACCAAATGCTGGTGAGCTTAACAAAAAGGGTTTTACTAGCAGATTTCTTAAGTTATCTGTATAATGACGATCTTTGGGTTTGAAGCTACTGCAAAACAATGCTCATCTTAACGGTTAATGACTTATTTCTGAGCATTTGGAGATGAAAGGGTTATTATAGGGATTATATGAGATAATATAATGTTGCCAATTATAACAAACTGCAGTAGTCTAAAAATATCTTTTTTTGTGACTTATTCCTCCTAGAAAACACTGCTCTCAGAATCAAGTTCTCAGTCTTCAAAATCCCCCTCCTTGTCTTCAAAACACCAACATCAGCCCAGTGCTAGTTCAATACTAGAAAGTCTTTTCAGATCTTTTGCTCCAGGCATGTCCACCTTTAGAGTACTCTACAATCTAGAGGTAAGAAAACAAATTTTCTTCTTTCATACTTGTGTTTCTGAGTGCTAAGGTTTAAATAGATCAAATTTTCTTGGGCAGGAGGCCTCAAGTTCACCATGACGCTATGGAAAATGCACGTGTCGAGTCGTAGCCTGCTTTTCTGTATACAGTAAATTCCCTGTAACAGAAGGGGTAAAAAAAAAAATCCACTTTAGAGACTTTACTGTGAAGCCACACCTCTCTTGTGATTGCAAGGTGGAAGGAGTATTTTAATTTATGTGGAGAGAAGCAGAGAAATGTTGAAATCCTTACTGCTTAGGTGCAATTCCTGCCTGAATCTCCAGATATTTAATGAATTTTTTATCATATAAAAATGTTGGTCCTCCTAAAAATGAAAGGGAGTAGTTGTTTAGTTTAATTGTTTCTACTCAAATCCTTTTGAAAGGTTGATTATTTTAAGGGAGAATAATACTAGAGATTCAGAGGGAGCTGGCAAAAAGAATGCTAATTTTCCTTCTACATAAGTCTACCATATTCTGTCTGTAGAGGCTAAGGAGGAATATTTCTTGAAGCATTCAGCTGTGAAGAATTTTCACTATCCAAATGCGCAGGGCTTTTACCCAGGAGCTTCTGGCCTGTTTTAACTGTGCATGCAAAGTGAGTGGAATGCATACAATTTTTTTTAACCCTAAGTATTCTCCTGAGTAAGTTCTTTATCCAGAAGTCTAAAACACTGGGTTGGACACTGTAGAAAGGTTCTTCCCAAGAGCTCAGTGCATGGATTTTAAAGAGAATAAGAGGGTTCAGTTGATGGTGTTCTTATGTCACGTTAATCTGCACACTCTAGAAACTGGGCAGTTTCTAGCTAAGCTCACAGATCGCACCCTTAATAAGGACACATTACAAATGCAGTCTGACCAATATGAAGATGCAGGATCATTGCTAGCAGCTTCAAAAGCAGTGGACAAAGTTACTGTTCTGTCCTTCTCAGCGTGTGCCAAGACTGCTGTAGGAATTTTGTTATAGTTGCCTTCCTTTGGACTTCTGCAGTCTTAACATTCGCTCTTGATCATCCTACGCTCTGACATCCCATCGCAGTGGTAGGGTTCCTCTTTTTTCTGTCAAGCTGGAATAAAATATATTTGTCTCTAAAATGTGTTGACAAGTTCTACAACTGAAAGCAAATGGCTTAACATATCACAGCAAAGATATTTTGTTGAACTGGCAGGCTATCTTACAGTGTGACAAGATGGCTATCTGCTTGTATGCCAGAGAAAATAATGAAAGCAAGCAATAAATTGCTTGTTTTTCTGGCAAGGAATAAGTAGTAGTAAATTGGATTAGATGTGTAGAACTTATGAGGGGACTTGCTCCTCAAATCCAGTCAAGCCAGTTGGAAGATGAGTATTGTCAGAAAAAGATGGCATGGTGTTTTATTCCCCCAGCTGGTAACCTGTTCAAACACTAGGAAACCAGTCTGGAGCATTGGGGTAACTGCTTTCTGAAGAATGTGCACAGCAAATTTTAGAGCATGTGACAGATGAAAACTGTCTCAGAGGTTCAGTGTTAGATCATGCAATGTTGTAATAAGGTTTCATACCTGGAACTCTGTAAACCATGTTTCTGTTATGTGGACATGGAAATGATATATTCTGTTTTTCCATGTGCAGCATTGTTGGCTGTACATGCTGAAGGGACTCCTCAAGAAAGCAAATAACTCCTATATTTTTTTCTATTTATTTTGGTTTTAAAAAGAGTGAAATGGATTATAAATGTACCAACAGAGACTGCAGAATTCTACATCCATATTTCCGAGTGTAATTGGATTCTGTGAAGTTCAGTGCTGACTTAAAACAAGAGGGATGATGCAGAGGTGAAGTTCACAAGGGCTCTAGAATTATGTGGACCATCTTTAAAAAAAAAAAAAAGAGAAAATTATAATTAATTGTGTTTCAGAAGACATGAGTTAATAAGCCATCACTAGGGTGTTTTATTGACTGCTGTCAAGTGAAAATCTAGAAAGGAGAAGGATTTGTGCTTTTAAGGAGTTCCTTCTGAGCCTGAAGACAAATTTCACAGGCTAGACTATGTACTTTATCCTCTTAGTAAGTAAACAGCAGTGGAAAATAAAATGCCCTTTGATACAGGATAAATATCTGTAATAGTCTTTGTTGTCCTGGATATTTTTAGTATGATTTCTCTTTACAAACTAGAGCTTCATATAGAGCTGCATTGTTAATTCCATTAGTAGTGGATTTTTTTCTATTATAGTTTTGACCTTCAGCACTAAAGGAATACTAAGATTTATGTGTGGATACTTTATTTTAGGTACTGAGCTCCAAGCTGATGCCAACTGCAGATGATGAAATGGCAAGAAACTGTGCCAAGTCTTTCTGTGAAAATTTCCTCAGAGCAGGAGGTTTGAGGTTAGATTTCAAAATCTTGACTCTATTTGTAACACTTCATTTAGCTAGCTGTTCTCTGTGGTTCTGCTTTCCATGCTGTAGGTTTTGAGCTGCGTTTTTTTTTTTTTTAGAGGAAAAGTCTATCCAAAGCTATCCTTTCATTTGTGAGGGTCTGGTAAGATACCGTAGCTACCATAGTAATGTAATGGAGTATATCATGTTAACACCAAAATAAAGATAGGCGCAGCTAAGCCTATGGAGTGCAGCTTACACAGAGGTAGTTAAATG
Source organism: Oxyura jamaicensis (assembly GCF_011077185.1). NCBI lineage: Eukaryota > Metazoa > Chordata > Aves > Anseriformes > Anatidae > Oxyura > Oxyura jamaicensis. Next base: position 26,859,483 of record NC_048900.1, on the reverse strand, counting down.
CTAACTATTGAAATACCATTCTTTCAGTTCAAATTCGTAAGTGGCTACATTACAGGTGCTATGTCCTGCAGATACACCAGCAGACAGTTTTTAGCAAAGCGTGGATTGTGTATTGGGAACCAAATTAAATTCGACCATTCAACCAAAATCCAGACGCTACAGATATGGTACAGTCATTTGGAAGACCTGGCAAAACTGCTTCTAATTGTGTCAAAATTGTCAAGTATGTGTTGCTCTTAAATTTCTGTACCCCGTAGATCCTGAAGCATTTACCAGCAGGAACAGAAATCTCCGATCTATAAATGCAGGAGGGGAAAATTTAGTCTCCAAAGCTGCCAGTTTGGCAGTTTTAATTGGCATTCAATCGAGTGAATAGGAGGAGGGAAGGATGGGGATAAATTAATTGCACACCTCTTTCCTAATGTAAAATGCTTTCAAACAGAGCCTGTATTATTGATTTGTTTTTAAGTTTGGTGGTGAATGTGATGCAGAGAGACTCCATCCCATCAGAAGTAGACTATGAAACCAGACAGGGAGTCTATTCCATCTGCCTGCAACTTGCAAGGTAAGTAATTGCTACTCATTAGATTAAGTGCTACTTTCTTGGCTCTTGGAGCGTGCCTTGTAATACTTAAGTTTGAAATAGAACTCAAAGTATCAGTTATTCACTTGCTGTGAACATTTAAAAATAAGCCTGATATTTCTGCTCTGTGAATGTAGGTTCTTGCTTGTTGGCCAGACAATGCCTACCTTACTGGATGAGGATTTCATTAAAGATGGGGTAGAAGCATTGTCCTCACGCCCCTTCCGTAATGTCAGCCGGCAAGGAAGTAGGCAGATGTCCATTTGTGGAACACCTGAGAAGTCATCCTATCGACAGCTCTCTGTGTCTGATAGATCCTCCATTAGGGTAGAAGAAATCATACCAGCAGCAAGAGTTGCCATACAAGTAAGGAAGTGTTTGATAATTTATGGTGATGTAGCAGTGTGATCTCTGGCATCTGTATAACTCCTGGATTTTCAATCAAAAGTCTACTTTCTATACTAGTTCTTGCCCAGGCTTCATTTAAAAGCCTCTGAAAATCCATGTTATCAGTCTCTCTTCCTTACCTTTATCTGGATTTTAACATCTAACTTAAGGCGTCCTTAAGCCTGGTTAGAGAAGAGGAAAAAAAATCCAAATGTGAATTTGACATGATCCAGCAGATACATTCCTCTTATCCCTATGATTAACAAAGCCTGTCAATGCGTCACAGAATTAACACTGTTTCTTATTCCTTCAGACTATGGAGGTGAATGATTTCACTTCCACAGTGGCTTGCTTCATGCGACTTTCTTGGGCGGCTGCTGCAGGACGACTGGACCTTGTAGGAAGTAGTCAGCCAATAAAAGAAAGCAACACTTTATTTCCTGCAGGGATTCGAAACAGACTTAGCAGCTCAGGTGGGTTACTGTGCCTACCATCTTTTAAAACATCTTTATTGAAGAAAGCATTTGGAAGCCATCTTGAGGGATGAAAGTACTTGGTTTATTCTTAATTTAACACCTGTGAAGTGTGAAGCTGAATTGCATAAATCTGAGAAAAATGTTGTATGTTCATATGGCTTTTAGAAAAGACTTAAGTTGCAGATAACTGACCTGAAGATATCTGAAAAAAATGTAATGGATTATAGCACTTGTTCATGTCTTATAACAGGAAGTAATTGCAGTTCAGGAAGTGAAAGTGAGCCAACAGCCCTGCATGCTGGTATCTGTGTGAGACAGCAGTCTGTATCTACCAAAGATGCTTTGATTGCTGGAGAAGCCCTGTCTCTGTTAGTAACCTGCCTTCAGCTACGCAGTCAACAGCTAGGTATGAAATGGATTTCTTGGTATTTGGAGTATAAGTAAGGGGGGCAAAGGCTTTTGAAGATGGTTTAAAAAAAAAAAAAAACACACACATGAGAAACTCCTGAATTTATAAGTTACCTTCTCAGCTCAAGTGAGAAACACAATTTCATTTAAAAAATGCATTTTTTATACCCAGGACTGAACAGTAGGTGGCATGAAACAAGGCATGTGGTACTGTGCCATAGTGAAATGCACTGGGAAAGCTACCTTACTGCCAGCATATAAATATTTGTACTGGCTCTGAAGGATATAATTCTGCACGTGCTGCTGTTTGCACAGCTAATGTTTAGTACTTGAACCTTTGTGTACAAGAAATGTAAACGGTGGTGGTGGTGGAAGGAGAAGGAAAATGCTGTTACGAGGTAGTGCCTGTCTGTGGTGACAGACGGAGATGGAGAAACATGCAAATACTCATTCCTGTCTTTTGGTATTGACAGGAGGGTATTTCATGCAAGTACTATATGGTATTTTAATGTAAGACTGTAACTGAGTGATTTTAAATTATTATTCTAGAAAAGATAACCTCGTATTCTTCTCTTCTAGGATCTTTTTACAATTTGCCTTGTGTTGCTGATTTTATCATTGACATACTGCTTGGATCACCAAGTGCTGAGGTAAGTCTTTCTCTGAAAATTCTTTAATGTTTCAGTGAAATGTGTATATTTTGTTCATTTCATGTGGTCAAAAGTTAAAATTGTTCATTACAAGTATCCAAGTATTATTTGCATAAGTAGCCTTTGTGTAATGGCTAGTAATTCCAGTACTTAGTGCTGTATAACAAATGCTGAAGTATTGCATTCTTTAGGCTTGTGTAATCTATAAGGCACAGACCTGTGCTTTGAATAGTCAGAAAATACTTCAATTTTGGTAAGACAGATGCTATGATACTAGTACTTCCATCTTCTCAACAAGGGGAACAAGGAACTATTGTCTGAAAAGACTTGGGTAAGATCTATTGGACTCTTCTGGACTTTTGAAAAAATCTTCCATATGTCAGAACCCTCCTAAAATTTATTTTTTTCTGATTTGAGATTTTTCTGATTTGAGATTATTCTAGGTATTCAAAAATCTAGAGGCTATTTTCAAGCCACACTTCATTGCATTCCACCTATTTTGTATGAAGTTGTTGCATCTTTTCACCCCTTATCTGAATTGGTAGTCTGTGTTTAATAAAGCATTAGAGCTGTTAGCAGAGGCATGAAAGTGGTTTGCTAAATCCCCATAAATAGAGAAGGCCTGGCTGGTGGGTCTGGAGCTCATGCTCTAGTTTCCATGAGATTTTCAGTGTCTGGGTTTTGTCAGGTTTCTAACCAAACAGAAGTTTATTTTTGGCAGCTATTGAGTAGGGTCTAGTGCTTGACAATGATACTTTTTCAGATTCGTCGTGTTGCCTGTGACCAGTTGTACACCCTTAGTCAGACTGACACATCAACTCACCCAGATGTACAGAAGCCAAACCAGTTTCTCCTGAGTGTGATTCTCAGTGCCCAGCTGCCTCTTTGGTCACCAACCAGCATCATGAGAGGGATTAACCAGAGGTAAGGCAGATGTGTTTACTGAGGAAGGAAACCTATTGCTCTTTTAAATCAGTAGTGCTTTGGAAGCTCTGAGGTGTAAGTGATTAGGACTCTGTTTTTGCAATTCTCTGAAAAGTAGACATGCCTGTCATACCCCAGAAAGTTCAGGAAGTAAGTAAATTAGAGTGAAGTAAAGCTGGATTATTAATGTACAACTCTTCCACTGTGAACTCACACAGTTGTTCTTTAACTTCCTGGAGGTTGTAACTGCTAAATAGGCATTCTCTTTCTAGGACTTTCTAGGATTTTCTTGTGGTAGTCAAAATGAGGCCAGTCCTGAATGAGGTGAAGAGGTGATGGGATGTGTGACAGTAACATTGAATTTTTTTGATAGTATTGTATAGATCCAGAACATAAATTGATGCAGAAGTGCCCAGCTTTTTCAATAATGTCCGAACAACCAACCTCACCTGTTGTCTTGTTTATGTTAACCCTTACACCTGCAAAGACTCAAGTCCTGTTGACATGTCCCTGACTGGCCAAAGACTACTGAATATACCTGTCTAGAAGAATTTCTAGAAGAATCTGAGTAGAGGAGTAACTGTGAAGCTAAAATATGTGTTACCATTTGATATCTAACTGTTATGAGGTGAGGGAAGAAAATGTTAAATGTTACTCCAAAAAAAAAAATTCAGAAGCAATTGTCTTAAAGCTGTAGCACATGCAAAAAGAAGTAATACTGAGACAGCTACAATGCTTGGATTAGATGGACAGAGCACATGGCCCTTAGAGGTAACTGCTTAAACTAAAATTAGAAACTTCTTTCTAAAAAAATCTTCTATTTGTATCTTTTTTAGACTTCTGTCCCAATGTACAGAATACTTTGACCTGAGATGTCAGTTATTGGATGACCTGACATGTAAGTACATTTAGGTTACTGCCCAGATAAACATACTGTTCTGATTGTAACTTCTAGACATGTCTTCCTTCTGTTGAAAAGATGCAGAATGTAGACTTTATGAGGATTAACTCATTGTGACTTGCCAGTGTGCTGGCCATTCTGTGTTGTTAATGCCTGATACGGGCCATTCTCAGTGTTTGGTAACTGCAAGGCAATTATTCTTCTTGGAAAGTGAAATGAGTTCCTTTGCAGAAGGTGCACTTTTTACATATTGTGAGGGAAAATTAGACAATCTGTTAGGCCTTCAGATGGAAGATCAGAGATGAAAAATTATAGTAAGATAATCAAGAGCCTTAAGTTAGGTAGTATAAGTCAGTTTCCCCCATGAGGAGCTATGAAATACCTACCTGTATACTCAGCTTGCAGAGTAAATCTCTGCAGCACCTTCCCCGTAATTAGAATATATAAACATATTACCACTCCACACTGCCTGTACCCACTCAGAGTTCAGTTTGACCTAATTCAAGAAACCTTTCCAAGAATCTATTCCCTTTCCTGGAAAATGCTCTCATTGATTGTTTCCTAGTTGGTAACATAACAGCACATGGGTGGAAGTCCAGTTCAAAAGCTGTCTACTCTTGTTTGAGACCTGCTTGTTTGAGATCCTTTGTATTTAAATTCTACACTTATACATACGTAGAACTGCTGATTTTTTTTTTGGGGGGGGTCCCTTTTTATCTTGTAGCATCAGAAATGGAACAGCTAAAGATAAGCCCAGCTGCCATGTTAGAAGATGAGATCACCTGGCTAGACAACTTTGAACCCAACCGAACAGCTGAGTGTGAGACCAGTGAAGCTGATAACATCTTGTTAGCAGGACACTTAAGGCTCATCAAGACTCTTCTTTCACTTTGTGGAGCAGAGAAGGAAATGGTTGGTAAGTATTTCTTTTCATTCTAAAGTGGCTAGACCAGCATGAATTCTGCACAGTGTTAAAAATTACGTAGAAAATGTTTTGAAGATATAAGTAGAAGATATATCATTAGAAGTGACAGAGCTGAAAGGAATAGCATTGGCAGTTCAGTCCATAATGTGTTCAACAATAGATGTGAATTACTGTGTTACAGGTTCATCTTTGATTAAACCGTTATTGGATGACTTCCTCTTCAGAGCATCCAGGATTATTCTGAACAGCCATTCTCCAGCAGGCAGTGCTGCAATCAGTCAACAAGACTTTCATCCAAAGTAAAAAATTGCTTTTTTTGTTTGTCTTGGGTTTTGTCCAAGTACTCATGAATGTAAATGTGTCACTGGGGCTATAGATGCATGGAGTTCATACCAATGTTGGAGTTTTCTCCAGAGTATACCTTTCCAATTTATATATTTACTACATAAGTGCCCAAATAGTGTTTTTTGTTAGTTTCATATTCTTGGTGTCTTTAACAGGTTTTTTAAGTTAAATAGCTGGCATTTTTATTAACTTGCTGCATTGACTGCATGTGACTTGCTACATCTTAATGTATTGTTCCATTGCTGTTCATCTCAAGCATTCTGTCCTTTGCTTAAATAAAGCCTTTTCTTTGGCCTTCAGAAGAAAGGGCTAGCGTGCTTGATCCATTGAAGAGTTAAGGAAAAGTGTCTTCTACTGGTTTGGCACGCTGTAGGTCTAAGGTCACCACTTCCAAGCAAGGAAGCTGTCTGGTCTAGCTCTTCCAAAGCTCATCTCAGTGTACATGAGTCACTGTGTCTCCATCAGTGTTACAGTAATAGAGAGAATCTGATTGTTAGTCCTCAGAGGTGGAACAAATTGTCTTCTTTTTTTGGGCACCTTACTTCCTTGCTACTGAATGTTAAGCACAAACATCTCGATGTCAGTAAGAAAGGCTTATTTAAAGGAGTGCTTCTGGGGCTGCTCATCCTAATTGCTTTCCTTCCCCTCTGCCTCCCCAAGAAACAAAAAAAAATACCACACTGCAGTCTCTCGGGAGTTTTTTTAGCCTTTAAACTAGTCGTTTTGAACAATTGTCACTTGTTCTGAGTAATATGACTTTCTAGAATTAGAAATAATTGAGTAATCTTTAAAAATAGATCTCAACTGTGGTTTGCTTTTTAGGTGCAGTACAGCAGATAGCCGATTAGCTGCCTATGAAGTGTTGGTAATGTTGGCTGATAGCTCACCTTCCAATCTTCAGCTTATTACAAAAGAGCTGCTTTCTATGCATCACCAGTGTGACCCTGCACTTACCAAGGAGTTTGACGTAAGCAAGAAGCCATTTTTTAATTCGCATTAGCGTGATAGCGTTAGTACTGTATAATCGATCTACTGAGCTGCTTCATTCAAGAAATTTCCATGGTCTTCAATTCAAAATTACAAAAAGCAGACAAGTAAATGAAGATCCAGTTGATCTTTCTGAGAATCAGCTACTCTTGTGAGTCTTTGTCAATTATCTGCATAAGAAAGAAGTGTTGCTTAATTATCACCAATTTCATTTAGATATGTTTTAGGCTGCTTTTTCAGTTTTGTGCTGAATATTAACTACAAATGAGCAAATACGGCTCTTGTGATATTTCAGAATTGATTTTCCTGGTTTTCTATAAAACAGCACATAACATAGTGGTGACTATAAAAGAGATGTTGGGGTCTCACATGTTCTATAGTTTATTGAGACAAAAAATGTTTCTCGTTCTATTCTAGTATCTTCCCCCAGTGGATAGTCGCTCCATTTCAGGATTTGTGGGACTCAAGAATGGTGGTGCTACCTGTTACATGAATGCTGTCTTCCAGCAGCTATATATGCAACCTGGTCTCCCAGAGGTAATTGGTTCAGTATCCTGTAAAGTCTTCTTTTCAGAATTAACTGTCACCTGAGCTGCAAGTTTATTTCACAGCATTTGTAACATGAATTGTTGTTTTTTTCTAAAAAAAAAAAAGTGTATATGCGTAGTCTATATATAAATATGTATAGTGCATATACATAGCACATATACACTAAAAATATAATATATACTCACACAAATTATTACTTTTAACTCATCATGCTGTGTCATAAAAACCTAAAGTATTAGTTCTTGGCAAAGTTAGTAAAGTTATTTGTTTCCTCCCAGGCCCTGCTTTCCATTGATGATGATACAGACAATCCAGATGACAATGTGTTCTATCAAGTTCAGTCTCTTTTTGGTCACTTGATGGAAAGCAAGCTACAGTATTATGTACCTGAGAACTTTTGGAAGGTATTACTTTTGTTTAGAATATATACTTTCCTACTTAACAGTTAACCTTTTTTTTACCCTTTTCTCATTACAGAATTTCTAGGGATAAAGTTTTAACTCAAAAAGACAAAATGTGTATAAATAATGCTTATTAGAGAAGGTTTTTTTAATATTTATATGGAACTACTACCTCTTTATATTTATACTTGATACAGATCTTCAAGATGTGGAATAAAGAACTTTATGTTCGAGAGCAACAGGATGCTTATGAGTTCTTTACCAGTCTTATAGATCAAATGGATGAGTACCTCAAGGTAAAAACCTCAGATTTCTTTCCTTGTTTACATGCTTCTCTTGGTAGTCAGTCTATTTCTGTCAGTTATTCTCTTTTCTTTGGAAAAGAAGGCAGAGAACCACTTGACCATTTTGTGATCTAAGTAATATTCAGAGGCTTAAATTTCATACTGTATGCTTGGTCTTTCACTCTGAAAATATATATAACTGTCTAATTTTACATCTCCAACAGAAAATAGGAAGAGACCAAATATTTAAGAATACTTTTCAAGGTATCTTCTCTGATCAGAAGATCTGCAAGGACTGTCCTCACAGGTAATGTTAATTTTAGTGCATTAGGTAACTTGTTATGTGCTGCTGTAAGTATTACAACGTGTAGGTCAAAGCAGCACAAAAAGTAATATGCATTTGACTGTAAGCATCGTAGCTGTTGATAGCTACGGGGCAAATGCAATATTATTTTCTATGCATGTCTTGTTAATGTACTTTAGATAGGTTCCCCTCTGTCAATGTCTTTACCTTTTTTCTTCTTTACTTTAGGTATGAGCGTGAGGAAGCCTTCATGGCTCTCAACTTAGGTGTGACTTCATGTCAAAGTTTGGAAATATCATTGGATCAGTTTGTTAGAGGAGAAGTTCTGGAAGGAAGTAATGCATACTACTGTGAAAAATGCAAAGAAAAGGTATTGTTTTAATATATATGAGTATTCAGCTGTAGATTAGTGTTTTCTTAAGAATTGCATGGTCATATGAAGCCATATTTAAATACAACTTTAATTATAGAGTTAAAACCACAACCCATGTAAATAGCTTTCTTCATTCCTTGTAACTCATATTGTGGACTAAATGTTTAGAGGGATGGCAGAATGGTACAGTGTTTTGTAATATACCAGCCCACTGCACAAACATAACTGCAATAGTACCCTTTTTGTAGGCATTAGTCATCCAATGGTCATCCTACCTCCTGTAGCAGTATTGTGCATCAGTTCAAGATGGTTGGAATCAGGCATCTATGGAAAAATGTTAGAGCTTGCTTGAGTTATATAGATAGTGGTGATACTCTTTTGTCTTTTTAAGAGAACTACAGTGAAGCGTACATGCATTAAGGTCTTACCGAGCCTTTTGGTGATTCACCTGATGAGATTTGGCTTTGACTGGGAGAGCGGTCGTTCTATTAAGTATGATGAACAAATAAGGGTAAGAAAACTATTGGTTATGCTCCCCATTCCCACCATCCCCTCCACTCAGTGGAGTGGGGTGCACTCACCCTTCTTATTCATACTCCTTTATTTCCTCCACTTTCCAATGGTGGGCTTTTGAATATGTGGAACACTTACAATATGATCACGGTACAGAAAATAAGTACTTTTCCTTCAAGCTTTGCTTGCCTGCAGCGTTCTCAGATACCTTTCAGAAAGCAAAAGCCTCTGCAAAGATGTTCTATTTAACTTGTGTAATAAGGATGAAAAGTTGTACTACCGTGCTTTCCTTTAGCACTTCCAATATGGGAGTATTAATAAAACTCTTTAAAAAAAAAAAAAAATAAGCAGGTGCATGACACAATCTCTCCGTTTAAAATTTCTCTTCAAACAGTTTCCCTGGATGCTGAACATGGAGCCTTACACTGTGTCAGGGATGGCTCGTCAGGATTCGTCCTCAGAAGTGGGGGACAACGGTAGAAATGTGGATCAAGGAAGTGGAGGTTCCCCAAGGAAGAAAGTTGCACCTACAGAAAACTACGAGCTTGTTGGTGTGATTGTTCACAGTGGCCAGGCACATGCAGGGCATTACTACTCCTTTATAAAGGACAGGAGGTAATGTCCAAGACTCACATAATGGCTTTGAGAGCAGTCTAAAGACTAGTTTTGGGAAGGTATAGTGAGCCATTCAGAGCTCTTTTGGAAGCACTGGTCTTCCTTAACACCTAGCAGAGCTATCCACGTTATCAAAGTATCATGAATTCTTATGTGTCTTGTATTGCAATGAGAACTTCTGGTGACACTCGTGGGTGATGTGCTTCTCTTGTATTTTCAATCAATTTTTTGGTAATCAAATTTTGTCATTGAGTTAAGCTTTCTATTTTCTGTCAAAACAAATGTGAGTTCAGGTTGTTATTGCTAGGGTATTTGGGGTGGTTTGGTTTTTCTCTAGACAATCAAATAATATTGCTTCTGTTCTATTTCTGTTCTTTTTTTTGATTACAGAGGATGTGGAAAAGGAAAGTGGTATAAATTCAATGACACTGTTGTTGAAGAATTTGAGTTAACTGATGAAACCTTGGAATATGAATGTTTTGGTGGAGAGTACAGACCTAAAGTCTATGATCAATGTAAGCAGAAGTGAAGATGAATTTACAGTAGCTTTATTTCATATTAGCTCTCAATAGAGCTAAGTCCATTATATCTATTTAGAGTGACATGATCTAATAATCCTTCCCAAACATTTTTTCTGATTCTGATATACTGAGGGACATCACTTGTTATGTCCTAATATGTTCTGCTATGGCCTAATATATTGAACCGTATTCACTGTTGTTTAGCTTTTTGTGAACTGAATAGCAGAGGAGATTCAGAGGTAAAATGGCATGTTATTAAAAATGGTTTAAAGAAAACACAAAACAGGCCTTATTTTAGGCTAGTCAAAATGTGCGTAGAACATGGTGTGGGATCATAGAGTTGAACTCTACAGTGCTTTAAAGAATTAATAATGGTAGAATTATGTTTGGAGTTCACTTACTTTGTAATTCTAATAGATATCTTTTTAAAATATATATGCTCTGTGTGTGCACTTTTTATTATTCACTAACACAGACTGCTTTTTGATCTTAGAAATAACTTCGTATGGCACAGTCTGTATTACTTGCATACCCAGTTTCATTCCCCTGTAGGGGTGAAAAGGGTGCTAAACCTTCAAAGGCTTTTGTTGAATCCCTTTTCTCTCATTAGCTAATCCTTATCCTGATGTACGTCGGCGCTACTGGAATGCCTATATGCTGTTTTACCAGAGAGTGTCTGATCAGAACTCTCCGGTCTTACCAAAGAAAAGTCGAGTGAGTGTTGTGCGTCAGGAAGCTGAGGACCTCTCCTTGTAAGTTTCTCTTGTGTCTGTAAAGGCTTCTCCTATATTGATGTCTAGATCCTATCTCCAGAGCTAAGGAATGAATAATTCTTGTTCAACACAGGAGTGTACTGATCCTTCTGGTTTTCTTTAAGCTGCTTATTTGAATGGACTTGTATTGGTTTTATAAGCTCCTCTTCCATACTCTTGTCACTGTTGGAATAAGAAATTCAAGCTGATTGACAGCCTCATAAGTTACTTAGACTGTCATCTGAATTTGCTTTATGATGGTACTGGCTCTGTTGGTATTTTAAAACTTCAACTGCAGATTTGTCGTAGGATTTCGCTATTGACCTTGAGCTTCTATATGTTTTAGATCTGCTCCATCTTCACCAGAAATTTCACCCCAGTCATCACCTCGACCTCACAGGCCCAACAGTGATCGCCTATCCATCTTAACTAAGCTGGTTCGGAAAGGAGAAAAAAAAGGACTTTTTGTAGAGAAAATGCCTGTCCGGATATATCAGGTAGAGTACTCTGCAAGTTGCAAATAAATGCTATTCATACAAAATCGAAGTTCATAGGAAGAAGACAGTTTTGAAGGTGGCCTTGAAGTAATTCAGTTATTAAAAACAAAGCTAGAAAGTAACTCTAGATTCTAATACAAAGTTCTTAACAAGCTGTTCAGTGATATGTTATTGTACATCTTGCTGTCCCTTCTCACAAAACTGACCCATTATTCCTTGCTTTGAAAAAACTGCAGGCAAAGTAGTCAAACATGAGATGCAGCAGCAGTCAGCATGCAAACAGGGAGAGATGAGAGCAGAGAAGATGCTTCGTTTGAAGTACGTTTGAAGAATGGAGAACTCACAAATTAGTTACTCTCTAGTTCTCAAGTTTCACAACAATGTAAAAGGCAGGAATATAAGAAAGCACAGCCAGCTAGTTCTGCCTATTAGCTTATGTAATCCTGCATGTGTTCTCAAATGGGAGAACAAAGATATTGTAGGCAGCACTGCAAGTCAGAGCTGATAACAGGTGTGATGGCACTAGCAGAGCAGCGAGAGGATGGTAGGTTCAGTATTCATTCTCTGTCATAAGAGGAAGGTCTGCGTCTGCAGGCCTGCAGGTGTGGTGGGGGTGCAATCTTGCATATATTTGGTCTTCTGAGCACACACCACCCTGCTGATCTGTTTATGTGCAGGAGTGCCAGCGTTACAGAGTAAACTGTGCCAGCTATACACAGCCCTCCACCTGTACCAGGACGCTGGTACTCACTTTAGGCATTCCGGTATCTGGGGTTGTGTTACTACAATAAACATAACTTGGCTCAAATTTACTGAGAGTCTTTCAGCAAAATTTTATATGATAAAGGGGTTCTTGGCATGTTAGTACGTCACTAGCATACCATGGTACATGTAAATTTGCTAAGCAAGGCTTTCAGATTTGAAGGACTTTTTTTTTTGGTATTTTGTTAAAAGCAAGCAAAAAATAGAATTTAGCAGCAGCTTCTTTTTCCTTTACCATAATGGTCCAGTGATTAAGTCTATCAATTATTCTGTGTTTTGCAATATCCTTTGAAGAAAATCACTGGTTGTATACGAATCTCTAAGCTTCCCGAATGGTTTTGCCCTCCACCAAACTAGTGATTCAGAGTATTAACAGAATAGGTCTGATACTGGTTTATAAACACCACGCATATTTATGGGTGAGATGAAGTGTTAGAGAAATGTTCTTTGACAGTGTTTTATTTTCTTTTTTGCATTCTTTTTCTTCAAAAAAAAATCTACAGATGGTGAGAGATGAAAACCTGAAATTTATGAAGAATAGAGATGTGTACAGTAGTGACTACTTCAGTTTTGTTCTATCATTAGCTTCACTGAATGCTGTAAGTAATTAAACCTTAATCTTGGAGTACTTGGAAAACATTGGGTAGGCAGGACCACAGAAGAGCCATAACAAGAAAAATATTTGATGTGACTTTGCTTTTCCAGCTGAGCAATTCCTTGACACCTATAATTCTGCACACTGATAGCATCTGTCTCAAAATTGACTCCAGCCTCTTGTTACAGAAGTGGGAAAATGCCATGGTGTAAATGCATAGTAAAACTTATGAAATACTTTCTTAAATTGATGCAAACTAAGCTCTAGTGGGACGGAAATTCCCCTCTGTATCGAATATCCAAAAATCAGCATTAGTCACCTCAAAGCTGATAGACCTTCCATCATTTCAATACAGTTTAGTCTACTGAAGTTTTTCTGAATGTAGTTACTGATTAATAAACCAGCATTTATTAAATTTCTGAAATCTACAGACTTAGTGGGCTTTACAGGAAGTTTTTTTAGCATATTTGTTAAACTAGCGTAGTCAGCACTGAAGACAGGTTTTAGTACAGAAGAATATGGTTTGCTTTGTTCTCCAAATGAAATAAATTACTTGAATAGAATATCTTCATATATTTAGAAGACTGCAGGCATAGTTCTGCTCTGGAGTAAATCTGATGTTTCTTTCAGACTAAGGTAAAACATCCTTATTATCCATGCATGGCAAAGGTGAGCTTACAGCTGGCAGTCCAATTCCTCTTCCAAACCTATCTCCGAACCAAGAAGAAACTCAGGTGAGACCTGACTGGGAAAGCCACTTCTGGCTTATTAAAAAGACAGACATGATACGAAACATTGCTTAGGTTTTGGAGGTGGTTTTCTTTCATTACAACCCCTGGTTTTGTTTCCTTATTAAAGGGCTGATACGGAAGAGTGGATTGCAACCATAGATGCACTGCTCTCCAAAAGCATTGATGCATGTCAGTGGTTAGTTGAATATTTCGTTGGGCCAGAGGGACGGGAGCTTGTCAAGTAAGTACTGGTAATTCTGACTTTTGTGTGGTGTTTTGTGTCTTGTGTACGGATGAGGCTTCATAATATGATCTGGCCTACACTGGTGCGTTGCCAAGGAGTTGACTGTGCACGTTCTTTAAGCAGGCACTCTAAATTATCGCTTAGGTTTTTACTTCCCGTATTTTCCTCTGTTCAGCCTTTTCAGTAATTCTGAAAATCTAATAAAATGGTGCAGTGTATGTGAAGGATGCAGGTGTTTAGTTCAGAGGAGTGCATTGGAGTGTGTTTAGTCACTCCTGCAAATAGAAGGAAAGGAGAATGTGGTGAAAGTGTTTAGAGTAAGGTAAGTTAAAAATGATCTGACAAAGATCACAGATAAACTACAATGCATTTATCTCACCATCAAGATCAGCTAATAGCTGTTTTCAAAACTCCAACTTCAAAATCTTGGAAAACTGATAAGAGTAGTTTCTCTGAAGTTTCATTGAGAGACAGGATCATATGATAGCTCTTAGTTCTACCTTTTTGTTCTTTAAAAATAAATATATAGTAGTATTATAGGTTTTAGTTGTGACAAACAGGAATGTAGGAAAATAAGTTAAAGCTTATCCACAGAAGTATGTTCCAATAATATTTGAACTATTATCCTTTTTAAAATGATAAATACCACACTTAGGCATAGCAATTGTGTGTACACGTTGATTCCAGTTCTCTTTGCAGCTTTACCTTTTATCTTCCAGAACTTTCCTCCTGGAATGCAGTGTGAGAGAGGTGCGAGTTGCTGTAGCTACTGTTCTTGAAAAAACCCTCGACAGTGCCTTGCTTTATCAAGAGAAGGTTAGTGACACCTCACCAATGATGCTGTTGATTGTCTCTGCCTCAGCTCTTGCTTCCACTTGGAGGCAATGCTATGTGATTTTGTAAATGACAAAGCGGAAGGTTCACATCTACCGGCTTGTAGCTCTTTCTTGAATTAGTTAATTTTTGTTTGTCCCTACACTGAAAGGTAATATGCTTCAGTAATTCTTAGAATTTAAGTTTGAAGGTAGAAACAATTGTCTCACTTCAGCTTGTCTTTATAAACATCACATTCTCTTTAAAAGTTTTGGAATCTGTTTTTGTGAAATTTATTCTTTTTCTGTAACTGAGATCCTAGAAATCAGCTTTAATTTTTAACTTAATTTTTAATTTTCTTTCCTCAGTCAGAGTTTTAATGTAAGATTTCTATAAAGTTCTCCAAGCTGAGTAGAATAGTAGGGAGATGAACACTTGCAGTATAGCTTGAGAGCTTTTGGTTACTTACTCTGGGCTGTTAGCTGCTATCTGTGAAATAATATCCTAATGCCTTTAATGTGCTTCACAAAGTAAACACTAAAATTGCTTTCCGCATAAGTGAATGCGGTGCTATGTTAGCCTGAGATATTGTTATGATTTACTTCTAATCCAGTTTATTTTATATTACTATAATGACAGGAACATTTGAACATCAGTTACCACTTGACTGAGTCATTTGAATCACTTTAAGAATATTGCAAACTTACGTAACCACAGAGTTCCACTTCTTTAAGCAAGTTACCTGCATGCTAATGCTTTCCTTACTTTCCTGTTTAATATATGCACGTTAAATCAGAGTTAAAAATGGTAAGGTTGTAGTCCTATGTTAATCATGCATATTAATCACAGCAAGCATATTTGACAATACATGTGATTTTGTTAATCGAACCCAAAATTTAAAATGTAGGAATTACTGTATTTTAAGCAGGAGACAAGCATTTAAATTCAAGTTAATTGTTTTCACAGTTAAAAAGTCTACATCAGTTACTGGAGGTGCTACTTGCTCTACTGGATAAAGATGTTCCTGAAAACTGCAAAAACTGTGCTCAGTACTTCTTGCTATTCAACAATTTTGTACAGAAGGTAAGCAACCATTTATATTTTGTTACTTTAATTTTAAAGAACCGTAGTAAAACAGCTAGTCATCCATCTTTGTAGAAGGTTTCAACAGCACAATGTAATTCCTCCAGAGAGTATTTGATTTTCATTTTGGGGTTGCTTTTTCTTTTTTAATAAGTGGCTTTGAACAATGATTTAATCCTAAATCATCCAAAAATATACAAGCAGTGTATACTTATTGAAGATGTCGTTTCTGAATGCTGGGGGTTTGTTTCTTGATTTTTTTGGTAGATTGGTCTTTGTCTCCTCTAAAACATACTAGTCATTTGGGATATTTTTTTGTCATATAGGAAGTAGAATGAATGACTGAACTGTGCTGTTCACCCCAGTATGAATCTCTCTATCCCCCTATTCTTTTTCTTTTTATATGACAGTTATTTTGCCTTTAGCAATTCTTGTCTAGTTTATATAATGTGCGGTATATAATGAGACACCTTTTTAAAGGAAGGTGCAGTGCTTAGCACTGTTTTTCTTTTGTGCCTTACAGCACTAATTCTTTACTTGGATAGGAATGTAACTTTTATTTATTGTCTAAACAGCAGGGCATAAGGGCTAGCAGTCTTCTTCTCAGACACTCTGCTTTGAGGCACATGATCAACTTTCTCCTTGGTCCTAATCGTCAGAGTAACCAGGTAAAGCTAATGTAGTCATTCAGGGTTTAAGATGCTTACATTATGGGCAAATACTGTTCATGTGACAAAGTAGACTATTCCATGGATTATTCTGCAAACTTCATGCAAGCCTTAAAGTTTGTGTGTACATAGTAGTTAACATGGAAAAATGTCTGCATGGACAGAAGGGAGTGTCATTCTTGGGATAATAAAATTTTCAACATATTCAAAGTCTTGGAACATAGAGGTGGGCTGTTAAGGGCGTTGCTTTGTTTTGACTTAACAGGAGTTGACTAAATCAATCAGGTGAAACTTAATTAAATTAAATTTAATTAAATTTCTCCTTTGGCTCAAACAGAACCGCAGATGGAGTTCAGCACAAGCACGTGAGTTTGGATATCTTCACAATACTGTGGCACTGCTTGTTTTGCACTCGGATGTCTCCTCACAAAGAAATGTTGGTAAGAATTGCATTTTTGCCTTCTGTGACGTTTCATTTTGGTTACTTTAAACGGGAGTAACTTAGGCATCATTGAGGAGAAATACAATCACTTCAAATTTAAGGCACTGGTTAGCAGGTACATTTGATTACTCATTACTTTTCTATACAAGTACTGAGAGGCTGTAGCAAACAGCATTTACAGGCATTGGGTAGGGAAAAACTAATCTTGAGATGAGCATTATTATGCCTTTCTCTCCAACACAAACAGCCCCACTTGCCTCAAAGGTCTTCCTTCATGTGGATGAATCAATTTATCGTTGCTGTCTGGGAAAGGCTTGTAGCCTGTCAGGCTGTACGTTGTCTGCATTTGTTATGTTTTTTGCTAGTCTTAAGGGGAATATTTGGACCAAGCTACTGAATAATAAGCAATGGAATGCTCCTGGATATTTCTGACAAGAGACAGATATCTAAATAAGCATAACAAAGAAACGAGTTCTGATCTTCAGTGCCCTCAAGGAAGCATTTCAAGTTTTCTTTTTGAAAGAATAACTTGATGTCTGTCCAAGGTTAAAAGTTTCTGGAGTTGGGGGCAGTCAAAAACCGTAAAATAACAGAAGAATGATAAACGTTTTGAATGTGCAACAGTGGGAGTGAAATTAAGGCTCAAAGTCCTGATGGTAAATACTAACATCCTGCTTTTGCTTTTTTTGTGGTTCATCTCCCCATGTTGTCACTAATGTAAATGGCACGTCAGTACAAAAGTTTATTTGGAGTGTAACCATACAGGCTAGTTGAGGTGACCGTCATTAGAGATGACAGGATGTCAGATAAGCAGCAGTGTCTTCAAGGTGTATAGAACAAACTGATTTACTAGTGGATTGCTTTTCTATTTGCTGTTACAGCTCCTGGTCTCTTTAAGCAGCGTCCACCTCTAAGCATAACTACTTCGGGTCCACTTTTGACGCTCCATGGGGAAGTGGAAGCCTTGTTATTCCTGTCTGAGGGAAAACCTTACTTAATGGAGGTATCTGTTCTAAATTTTACCCTGCTTGAACCTAAAGGCTTGTCTGCCATTAGTTCTTTGAAGTATCTTAACATGAAAAACACTAAATGTTAAAAAGCAGCCAGCTGGGAGTATGTGGGTTTTATTTTGAGCCTAAACAAGAAGGCACCTTCAGTTTCTTCTTGACACCTTACTCTAGTAAATCCCTAAGCTTTAAGGTCTAGTATGAGTGTTTACAAAGTTAGCAAAGAATGTATTCTACAAGTGTACATGCAGTCATTTACAGTATGTCAGTTGGAAGCACTAACTCGAATCACTGTGACTTAATGGGTCATGCTTGACTCAGACCCTTAGGGGTGGGCAGCAGGAGCTGAGTGGAGTGCTGTGAGTGAAGAGGTTCAGCTCACCGGGCCACGCAGGTGCTGGGAGGAAAAAAGTAATGCAGCCATTTCTGGAGAAAAAATAACATTCTATTATAAACATGATCCATCCCTTGAAAATAATTGTGTGGCTGTGTTTGAAATTGTTTATCTTTTTGTTAGGTAATGTATGCGTTACGAGAGCTAACTGGATCCCTGTCAGTTGTCATTGAGATGGTTGTGTACTGCTGCTTTTGCAACGAGCACTTCTCCTTTACTGTGCTACACTTCATCAAGGTAGAGATGATCAAGATAGTTTCTTCTAGGTTTTGATCATACTGTGTTTTATGTGTTATAATGGCGCTAGGATCTGCAGAACTGGATTTTGAGAGGGTTTTTTAGTTGTGGTGTTTTTTGCTGTTTAACTTTTGGTATTTAACTTCTGCTGTTTAAAATAACTAATCTTCAGAAAGCCTGGTAATTGTGTCATCCACACATTTTATTATCAAAGTAACTTTATATTTCTCACTTGCAGACTCAGCTGGAAACTGCTCCACCTCATGAATTGAAAAATATATTCCAGTTACTCCATGAGATACTGGTAGGTGAATGGTAAAGACTTGTATATTTAAGTACAGGACTAAATTTTTATTGATGCATGATGAGGAAAAAAAAAAACAGGACTGCAATGATAATTTTAACATCCAGGTATCTTTGATCCTTCAGTTTGATTTTTTTTTTTTTATTACTTCTTAAATTGCTGTCTTGATAATCTGGTGTTATGTGGAACTTCCTGAGTCTCCTGTTTTTCATACTGAGGTGATTAAAAGCATTTCCTAGTATAGATTCTCAGGTATAAAGCATAACTTACTTCTACTGACCTTTTTCTTTCATGCCAGGTTATTGAAGACCCCTTACAAGTAGAACGCATCAAATTTGCTTTTGAAACAGAAAATGGATTAATAGGCAAGTAAGCCAGTGTGTGAATGTTACTGTCTCTCCTACTGACCCTTATGTCGATAATTCATACTGATTTGTTACTTCTCATTAAAACTGTTAGGTCTCCATTTGACCACACACCTTACTGAAGTGAAGTTACCAAAGCATATAAGTGATAAGGAAGGCCCAGAAAGACGAGAGCTTGTTTCATGTGAATCAGAAGAGGCTGTGTGTAACAAATGCAGATTAGCCACATAGTGCTCAAGGAGCACGTGTAATCAATGAATGCAGCTTGTGTATCTCTTTCATAGCTGTCTGGATGAGGAGCTGCTTCAGATTGTGGCTTTTACCTGAATTTATTTTGGATACTGGTTTAGTGAGAGACAATACTTAGCTTTTTTCTTTTTCTCTTGCGCTTCAGTGCTCTTCTGTTCACTCATTTCTGTGTGTGACTGATAAAAGGTAACATGCAGTAGTGTCAGGGATTAAGTAGTTATCTTTTCTCTAAGTGGTCCCACTTGAACTGATCCTATTCTGTAATTTGGGCAATATGTGACCTTTTGTTCTTTCTCTACAGAGAAGAGATCTAATTATTCAATTAGATTATGTTGAAGGCTTATTGTGTTTTGGTATTAAATCATACATTTTACAAGAACTGCTGCGAGTTTGGGGAGTGAATGTTGTAGTTCTACCTTGAAGTCTCCTAGCAACAGCACTGAACAGCTTCCAGTTTCACTGCACGTGGCCCATGACCTATCAGTCACATTGACTGGTCTTACTCCACGGAAAGAAACCAGCAAGTAGTTTTCTGTGGCCCTCAAGAGGGTGTTCATGCTTAATTTGCAGAATGCCAGTACTGTGGTGTTAACTATTTGCTGTGCTTTGAAGGTTAAAAAAAAAAAAGGCAATTTGCAGGTCCCTAGCAATGGTTTGCCGCCTTTAGGGGTTTCACTACAGTATTCTTTGAGGTGGAGTGATAGGGAGAGAATTCTGAGTCCTGTGTGGCAAATCTGGTTGTGGCAGCTCCATGGAAATCTCTGCTTCTCAGCCAAAGAATTTTGTTGCATCGAAATTCATAGTATAGAAAAAATCCTGACTAGGAATGTTGTTTTGCCTGGATCTCCCATGGAGTCTCATGACTGAATCTTGCTATGCTTGTTTGTGTGAAGAAGCTCCAAACATTCTTCTAGCTTAGCAAGTTTTGATCCAGGAGAAAGCTGGTGGCCTGATCTGTTTATAGTGGTTTTGAACGGTTTGTTTTTTGTTTTTTTCAACTTCAGATAGATGTAACCATAGCAATTATCTAACATAGAATGGATTATAGGGGAGGAAAACTGCATTAGGAGAGGGCTATTTTAAATTCAGGTACTGTGTTTGAAAGAATTACTGCGTTTTCACTTTGATCTATTTTTAATCCAATAGAGTTCCAGAAATAGTCAAAACTGCCAGCAATACAGTAGTGTGTTTAACACATACTCATGCTAACATCTGTAGAAATAACTTTGCCTACCTAGGCTAAAATGTTAGCTTCATCTTCATTATGTTTTCAGCCTGGTTGGTACATAGAAATCTGATTTTATCTTTTTTAATCCACTTGTTTCTCCTTACAGCCTTGATGCACCACAGCAACCATGTGGACAGCAGTCGGTGTTACCAGTGTGTCAAGTTCCTCGTTACTTTGGCCCAGAAGTGAGTACTAAGGTTTTCAGAGTTTAACTTCTATCCCTACCTTAGAGCCCTCTGTTACTATTTAGGCTGCTGCTTTTTCCACTTTTGATCAGCTTTAGCTTTGGTTACTGTGACGAAAGTGGTGCTCAAAGGTCTTGATACTGTGTGCCTCAGTGTGAAGTGAAATCCGTACCAAGTAGTATCTGAAATGGATTTCTTATATAAAACCAATAATTGCTGTTTTTAAAGGCAATGGTCAGCTACATTTCATGGAGTAGATGCTTAGTACTAAGACCGAGATAAATATAAGAAAACTGTTCCATCTTTCTTGAAATATTGTGACTGTTAAATTGTTTGGTTGGAACTTGGCACGTGTCCTGCTAAAGCATAGTTCTGCAATAAGTGAATCTGTATAGGAGACTACTTTGAGTAAACTTTACTAAACGTTACTGTTCTTGCTAGTCTGGTTAATAACAGAACAGTTTAGTTTAAGTCAGTGTTTGCAATGATAACAGTGCAGCATAAAAAAAGAAGCCTTTAGATTCTTTTTTTTAAAACTTTGCCAGAATACCTTGTCCAGTAATAACAAATATAATTTCAATGTCCTAGGTGCCCTACTGCAAAAGATTATTTCAAGGAGAATTCCCACCACTGGAGCTGGGCTGTGCAGTGGCTACAGAAAAAGGTAGTTTGTCTGTGACTTCACGGAAAAAACTGACACCTTATTCAAAAACTGACACTTTATTCACAATGGGAATTATGAAACTTATATTCTCTCCACTGCTCCTTGAGATGAGGAGTAAGACAAATATACAAGCTACTTTATTTTTAACAAGGACAGTTGGAATGAAGTTGAATTTGGTACATTCAATAACTTTAAGCCATCAAGTGTTTCAGTAAATGTAACCAAATGTGAATGGTTGTAATGATTACCTTTCCTTTGCATGTGGGAAAACTTTCAGTGTCAGTGTATTCGTGTTAGGCTTCACTTCTTCTTTTTGCTTATGTGTTGATGCAAGGGAACACCTCGCAAGGTGAATTTATGAGGAATTGTCACAGCTTTACACAAAGCGCAGCTGTTGACACATACAGCTTTTTCTTCCCACATACTTATTTTTTGGTTCTTCCCTCTAAACTTAACATAGGCTGGCCAATACATCCCTTAATAAATATCCAAGAACACTTATAAAACTTAAAGCTCAGCAGAAGTGGCCCATGTCTGCTGACAAGCAGGGCCATGCTTATTCTCACTATGCTTGTCTGAGAAATCATCTCAGATCTAGGCTGTCTTTCTGTCCTGACAGCTGCTGCCAGGCAATAATAAGATACCAGATGCATAAACTAACACTGTACTGAACAGTGGAAGCAGCGTTATTGGGATTCCTGCAGTGCAGCTGGCACTTGTTGCCATTCTTCTCTTGAAATACAGTAATCTGACAGGTCTGGATAGTCCTGCTGTACCCGTTTTTACTTTGTACTAGCTCATATAAACCCTTGTTGAAAAATTGAATCTACTGTTCTTCAGCTGGCATCCAGTAACTTGCACATGTGTACAGTTGCCAAAAAGGGAGCTGGTTACTAGGTTTCAGCTGAGGGGCAGTAATTTCTGAAACTACATCCTGAAGTGCCTGCCTGTCAATGCCCCAAATCTCCAGCTTGTTGCCAAAGGATTCAGGAGGCTTGTTCGATACTCGTAGCTTGCCTACCATCCCAAGTGGATGAGGTTTTACGCGTGTAACTCATACTGCATTTTTGTGGCTTTCTTGGCTTTTTATGCAGATGTCTGAACATTACTGGGCTCCACAGAGTAATGTATCCAATGAAACATCAACCGCAAAAACCTTCCAGCGCACTATTTCAGCACAGGTAAGTGTGTCCATCCTGGAAGATGGTGTTAAACTTGTGGGTTTTTTCTTCTCTCACTTTTCAGTTAGTGGCTTTGTTTGTGGCAACTGTACTATATTCCAGTGCACTTAAGGCCATTCTTCCCCACCAAGCCTGGATCCTGTGTTTTTAATCTGTAAAAACTAACCTTTAAAGGCTATTAGTCAATATCATACAATTACCTGTGGTGAGTCAGCTATTTCACTACAGCAGCTATATTGTTTTAGAATAAACTTGGAAAAAAAAAGTGATTGTGAAATGAAGGTATCAGCAGAGCTTCTGACGATCAATCCTGAACTGTTTCCAAATCAGGACACGCTGGCCTATGCCACAGCCTTGCTGAATGAGAAAGATCAGTCTGGAAGCAGTAACGGGTCTGAAAGTAGTCCAGCTAATGAGAATGGAGACAGACATCTACAGCAGGTAACCATAAAATAATGGCATGTTTATCTTCTGGTGTCTTCCGTTAGACAACTTGTTCCTGGGGTCAGGACCATCACTGAATGTAGACACAATAATCGTGTGCCTTACGAAAAATAATGTACCGTATCTTTCTCCCCCACCCCTTGTGTGTATTGGAAGGGCTCAGAGTCTCCTATGATGATTGGTGAGTCTAAAAGTGACCTTGATGATGTTGACCCATAAAGGATACCAATGAACATGAGAGCAGATCAACTCAAACATTTAATGCCTGGTACCTATTGAAACTGGAGTCCCATTGCTTAAGCCATTAGAAAAGTCTGGAAGAGAAATGGCTTTACAGGATCGGTGGCAACGCTGGAGGAGATGGCTGTTTCCCTGAAAGCTAAAAGCATTTTTAGCCACGAAGGCTTCAGATTGATAAACGCTCTAGAAAACTGCATCTTCACCTGCAGTAGCTTATGACAGTCCAGACACCGAAAACAGTTTGTCAAGAAGATTTTATCAAATACACAAACGCTAGTGGTTGAATTTTTATGTGAACATTAAATGAGTGAATGTAAAACTGTTGCTTTTCTGTGATGCTGCAAAAAAAAAATTCTTTTGGTTTTTATACAGAGAAAAACCAGACTGCCCTTATGTATGGAGGGCAAGTTTTTAATCTTTCTGATAATATTGAATAGGAATATTCAAATTTCTGTAAAGACGTGTGATGACCTACATTTCATTGTAAAATATTAGTTAAAGAATCGGTTTACATAAGGACTTGCGTATTTAATATGTCTCCTTGCTCATTTATAAAGCTCTTCATTAGAAGGATCAGTAAGATCGCTCTGCGAGGAGAGTGACTCCTTACAGAAAGGTTTGGTCAATGAGCTCTGGAATGGGTTGTCTCTTTGGTACCCTTCCTAAAACCTTCCTAAAACCACAGACAACTGGGAAGGGCAATAAAAGAAAAGCTTTGTTCTCTAGGTATGCAAGTGTTTATTAAAGGATGTTGGTGGATTTAACAAAAAAAAGTTAATGAGTAGTTTAAAAGAAAAGCACTTTAAAATGGAATTATGTTGCAGTTTTACTCATTAAATTTTTTACCTTTTTGGAGACATATTGAATCAAATGTAGTCTCAATCATGTGATCTGCAATCACTTGCTTATGCTTTGAAATTACTGAGAAAGTTGGTATTGGTTGTATATGATGAATAATTCCTTGCGTGAGGTGGGGACACTGTTGTGCAGATTTTATAGCAATTTTAACACGGGGAAAGAACGATTTGGCTTTGTTTGTATCTTCACTTGACCAGGCAACATTTAAAATATCATGGCTCTTTTGGTTTGCTCATAAACAACTGGAAACCAGTTGGGATAACTTGAGCACAGCTTTGTTTTCCACATCAAATTTAGTTCAGTGACTTCTGGTTCGGGATGCTAGCTTCTTTTGTGCCAACTAACTTCATATTTTGTACATTTTACGTTTGTCACATTTTCTGCACTGCTTTTTGCCTTTATTTATAGATTCTGCCTTACTTTAAAAATTATGTAAACAAACATGCACAGAAACGGGGGGCATCTTGAGGAGTGCCTGGGTACCTCCAGAATAGACAAATTTGCCAAGTTAAAGGCACAACCAGCCAAAAAGTGCCTTTTTTTTCCTTTCTACATGCTGCTGCTGAACCAAGAGGCAGCAGCCAGCTTTTCACTGTTGTGCACTAATATTGAAATTAACCAGTCATTTCACTGTTGGAAGTAAACATCCGATATGATTTCAGCTGTACAGCTTTATAACTTATTGCGGGTTAAGAGAACTGTTGTCATAAATTGCGAAGAAGCAAGGGTGGCATTGTAGTGAATCTCTCACTTTCTTTTCCAAACAATGTCTTCATACACATGGCAGAGTTAGCATTTTATAAATGTTTCTGATAATGTGCTGGGACATTTTAAATGTGATGTTTTAAATTAATTTTGAATGAATCATTTCTTACAGATACCCCTTCTTCCTTCCCCCACCCCTAATACTTTGTAATGGGTCATAAAACATCACGAGTAGTCAGTACACAGCGGTGATGGTGATGGAAGAAGCCGGTACCGTTCCTATGGGTTGGCACCACTTGTCACTTCAGGTTCCTGTTATTTCCTATGGAAACAACATCCTCGATTACTGCAGGCCCAAAGAAGCATTGCTAGGAGAACAACATCAGGATGGCTCATCACCACTGTATACTTGAAACCAATACAAACTTTTTCATGGTTCTGCTCATGCTTGTACAAAGTCGATGGTTATAATTTGCAATAAGATGATACTTGGTCAATTATTTTGGTTTCCAGCTGCTGTCATTTGAACCTGCTGAAGATTATTTTTTGGAAAATAGAGTTCAACAAAACTAGTTTTTGTGTAAATTGTGATGCATTTCTATGTTGTAATTTTTACTGCCAATCTTTTTGGATGAAAATGTTTTTATACAGCTTACACAATGTTCAGTGAGGAGCAGCCGCAGCCTGCCTGTGAGCAGTCGGGGAGATACTGTCTGATTAATACGTAGACATTTGGCACTGGAAAAATTAGGCAGTCTTGATGAACAGTCTTGGGATTCCTGGTCAATGGAATAAAGTTATTCCTTTCACAGAAAACTAGTGTAATCTTTAGACTGCACCTACACTACACCATTGTCTTGTTGATCCTCCTATTTCAGAACTTCCTAAGCTGCTCCTCCAGATAAGGAGCTCTGAAGGGTTACCCTGCTTACCATTTTGGCACCTGCCCAGAGGAAAGCAAAGCAGCTGTGTGGTCTTTAGTGCTGCCCTGTTGCACAGCTGTGGCATGTTCTGATGCACTGTCAGATTTATACCATGTGTGATTTCTTCCCCTGACCTTCTTAGCAGGAAGATTCACCCTAGCTGTGCTTGCAGTCAGGGATTAGAGCAGCTTTTGTGTGTCAGATAGCAAGATTAGCAGGAGATCTGTGCTTGCAGTAGTACTGCCTTTTGTGTTGGCATGTCCTGCAGAAAGCACAGGAGAGGTGCTGTGCCCGTATCCCCTGGTCACCTCTCTGCCTCCCTTTGTGAGCAGAACTGGAGGCTGCAGCCCCAGCCCTGCCCTCCTGACAGCTGCCTTTGTCCTCCAGTCTGAGCACGAGGGCTTGCATTTGAAGCATGACCCAGCCTGCACTCTCCCTTGGCAGTGCCTGTCCTGGGAGCAGGGGCTGGGGCTTGCAAACAACATGTGCTGCTGGGACTGCCCGTAGCTTGCTGGGGATTGATGCTGCTTTCTCCTGCATGACAGAAAGAAGAGGGTGCTGGCATGTTAATAGAGAGCTCCATCCTGAAGCAGAAGCTGGCCTTTGCATGCTACCAGCTGCGAACTGCAGCACAGGTTGTTATGGGGGCTGAGGAAGGGGCACTGGGAGGCACAGCCCACACAAGGTCCTCTGACCCCAGTGTATAAATATTTTGTGCTGGCCATGAGAGGTGGGCCAGGACCTGAGAGCTGTCCCTGGGAGAGCATCAGGACAGCAAGAAGCACAAATCGGGGGGGTAAGTCATGGCCACGGGTAAATGCAGTGAGGTGCTTCTGTGTTCTGAAGTGCCCTTTCCTAGCACCTTCCTTCGTGGTCCATTGCTTTCCCCTCCATAAAAGCATTTTTCAGGCCTCTGGCCCTGTGTGAGCAGTGAAGTGGAAAGGCTGCCTGGTTATCCCTCCACAGGGGCTCAGGATCCTTCAGCTTTACTTTGCCTTTTTAAAGCCTGATCTCCAGAACAAATAAGAACAATCTTTCTGCTTACCCACACACGGGGTCCTAAGCAAGAGCTAATCTTGTTCGATACTTCTTCCCTTCGCTGGGTTTACGTAAGCACACTTGACCTGAGCCGTGAAAGCTGCATCTGGCATACAGCTGGGTGAGCATCCTCACCCCCTGCGGGGAGCAGGACCTGCCCTGCTTGGGAAACCAGCGGCAGTGAAGGCGCTGATGTGTGTTTTTAAGTACCTCGTACCTCTCATCTGAACGTTGCTGGCTCTGTCAGAGCTCCTCTGAGGCTAACAGCCCTCTCTTTTTGTCCCCCTGCGTGAAAGTGAAGTTAGAGCTGATAAAATTACGGGTTGTAATTATACACACGTGCTATGTAATTGCATGTTTACATGAGGGTTGGGCTTCTGCCATCTTTAGGTAAAGAGTTAGAAGGTGTTTAAGCCTTTCAAAGCGGTGCTTCCCGCCGGGCCTCTGCCTGCTATGGCCAATTAAAGCTGGAGTAATGACTCCTCTCTGTAAGGGGCCTCTTAATGGGGAAAACACACCCAAAGCTTGACAGGTTAACCTGCTGCTTGTGCTGGCGAGCTTAATTTTTTCATCTTTCCTCAGGTAACGCCACACAAATTAGGTACTGAGGTAACAGGAGGCTGCTAATCACCCCAAAGAGTGTGATGCTGCTTTGGTGGCTCCTGGCACTTCTCCTGCTCCTGTCCTGCTGCTTTGATTGTTCCTGACACTTCTGCCCGCTGCTGCCCCTTCCTGAGCGCCTACCCTTCACCTTCCCACCCAGGGCTTCACCCAGGGAAGCCCGGTGTTTATACCAGCAGCAGAAAGCTCAAGGGCACGCTCCCCGAAGCTGGGTGACGCTTTGTTTCCACAACTGGAGCCTCTTGTTCCACCGCTGTTTTGAAAACAGACTTGTGCAGTTCCTGCATCTGCATGGGACAGCACCAACCGGGCCCTGGTCGCTGCAGCTTGGGCTAGCCAGGGGCAAGGTGAGGGTGCCCCCACCATCTGCCATCCTCTGGGGAAATCTGGTACCAGGGGCAGGGATCAAGCCCCAGGTGCTGTGGCTGTCTCCCTAACGAAGCAGAGCTCATCTAGGGAAGCAATGCAGGTCTGCAGGCACCCGTGTCCCATGGGATGGGTGCCAGCTCCCCGGTCCAGGTGGGGGAGGCCACGGACTGTATCTACCAAGCACTGGTCTCTGAGTTTTATTTTTGAAAGACATTTTATAGATGTTTATTTATAAAACTCTGAATAAATATATAAGGTACAAAGGTAAAAACCGAAGTACTGTGAAGGATTTTCTTCTTTCATTTTTCTTTTTCTTTTAAAAAAGAAAAAAAAAATGCTGCCAGTTCTGTATGACTGGGGAAGCCCTGAAAGGGAAACCATTAAAGCAACACGTAGCACCAGCAGATCATCAACTCTGACTCCAACATCAACAACAACAAAAAAAAACACTAACAAAGCAGTAGCTGATTCTGTAGCAATGCAGATCAAAATCTAGATAAGCAACTTTTTTAAACTAGAACCCTTACACTTGTCTAAAAAGAAAAGAGGTCTCCCAAATACCTGAGTACACAATTTTAAAACCACCCCTAAATGGCTGGACTATGATTTACCAGGTGTGAAGCTAAGTTAGCTGAAACCTAAGGAGCAACCAGCCAGGAGAAAAAGGAGCAATCCTCACTTATATATATATAAAGGTGGGGACTTTGTCATACGCTGTGTGGCAACACAAACAAACAGCCTCAAGACAGCTTATACAGTCAGTATAGGTATAGGAATGTGTAGAAATGTGGCAGGGGAAGGGCAGCAGGGCTTTGGATGCACGGTGGCTGCTTGGAGAGCTGCCCCATGGCTCGTAGCAGGGGCTTGACCGGGGCCACACCACCACACGGTTGTGCTCCCGTGGTGATGCCTTCCTCCATGCCCTGCACAGGCAGGAGCCCGTCCTGTCACCAAACAAGTGACAGGCTGGCACCTGCAAGTGGCCACATCTCACAGCATGGCACAGCCGCCCCGGTGGCGGCTCGGCCTGTCCCTACTGCCGGCTCCGGCAGCAAATGGCGACGGCCGCGGCCGCCCGGCTGCCAGCGGCACTCACTGCCACGCAGGTGTCATCCACGGCGTAGGACCCCAAGGTGCCAGGGCCCTGGGAGTAGGCGCTGCAGCCTGTCAGCGTCCAGCCGTCGTCACAGGACACCGTCACCTAGCCGGGGAAGGATGTCAACCTCCACAGGTCACCAAAGGGGGGGTGTCTGCCCGTCCTTGGGGCTCAGGGTGAGGTGGCTGGCGTGACACCCTCCCTACCTTCTCGGCAGAGCCCTGAGGCGCGTGCTCCTTCACCCGGCACTCCAGCGCGGCAGCAGGGCAGCAGGACGCGTGTGCCATCACCTCCGTCCTTCCAGCACAGTGGCCAGGCCTGCTCCCCGGCCCCGGCATGGGTCTGCCGCCATCACCCAGGGTGGCGGAGGGGGAGTGGAAGCTGCAGCCTGCCAAGGGCAGAGGGGACATCGGAGGGGATGTGCCTGCTGAGCCCCATGCCTACAGCCCCAAGGGTCTGTGAGCCGTGTTGTTGGGCCTTACCGGTCAGCACGTGGTCCTGCGGGGAGCAGCCGGCCCCCTCAGCCTCCTGCGAGCTGGCGTTGATCTGGCACTCGGCCTTGGGCCACGTGCAGCACCTGGCAATGGCGTAGACGCCTTGGCCCCGGAAAGCGTTGTGGGCCACGCACTGCTTCCTCCCCTCCTTGTCCTGCAGCCAGGAGAGCACATAGCATCACGGGGGTGCACCCCACGGGCAGCGTTTTTGGGGTGCCACGCACCACACCTCACCTCCATGTGCTCGCCGAGCCGCCGGCCGCTGTGGGAGAAGCTGGAGCAGCTGAGCATCTCCTCGTCGCCGGCACAGCGAGCCACGGCCGTGGCGTGCCGGGTGAGCCCCGAGCGTGCCGACCACACCGAGCGGCAGTACAGCTGGTCGTCTGCAACGGGGCAGGCACCGTCAGCCCTTAGTGGCACCTGGAGCCATGCTCGGGCCCTGGGACACCTCAGGGCCTTTACCTGCACCCAGCCGGTTGGGCAGCCCCGCCACGCTGTTGGGCGTCTGGAGCCGCTGCTCCTCGGGGAACCACGCCGCGTTGATGGCGTTCTTGGTGGCGAAGTGCAGGAGGCGCTGCCGGAGCTCGGCGAGGCTCAGGCCGGGCTCGGCGCTGAGCAGCATGGCTGCGATGCCTGCAGGGAGCCGAGGGGTCGCGGTGAGAACCGGGGGGACATGCAGTGTGACTGCAGGGAGATGCAGTGTGACTCCAGAGAGATGCTGGCACGCCGGGGTGGCAGGTGCATGGTGCTGCTGACCAACGGGGGTCAGGGCTGGGGCCCCCAGGACTGCCCACCCCTGATAAGATCCCAGCAGGGACCCAGAGAGGTGACAGCAGGACCACGAGACATAACACGCAAGAAGAACTCTCTGCAGCCTACCATCTGCATGCACGGGGCATCAGAGGTCCGTGTGGGCCCCAGCACCCAAATAAGCCAAATATACCAAAACCTTGGCTGGCAAATAAATGCCCCCAGCGCCCCACTCGCCTGCCACGTGCGCGGCCGCCTGCGACGTGCCGCTCTGCGCCGTGAAGCACGTGCTGCAGTCGCTGGAGGCGCCGATGATGTCGTCCCCCGGCGCGAACAGGTCCACGCAGCGGCCGAAATTGGTGCCCAGAGTGCCGATGGAGGCGGGCTGGTCCTCACTGTTGGTTGCCCCAACCGCGATGACCTGCGGAGGGGTGACAGAGGAGGATGCTGGCTGGCAGCACGTCCCCACGTGTCCCCATGCCTCAGGGAACCCACCCAGTCCCTACCTCCGGCTCAGATGCTGGTGAGTACAGGCAGGCATCATCCTTGTAGTTACCGGCGGCTGCGACCATCACCACCCCCATCTGCACCATCCGGCGGCAGCCGGCGTTCAGCGAGCGGCTGTAGGCACCGGCGAAGGGCAGCAGCACCACCAGCGGCGCGTAGGGCTGAGCCTCCAGCGTCGTCTTGATGAACTCCAGGCCTAAGGGATGGGAGGAGGGACAGGACGATGGCAGGACAGGCCCTTGGGGAGCGTTGCCCTGTCATGGCCGTGGCACTCACCGATGAGGGTCCCGCTGACGGTGCCCTTCCCCTGGCAGTTCAGCACGCGCAGGCTGTGGATGTTGGCGCCCGTGGCCACGCCGGCGTCACGCCCGCTCAGCACCCCGGCCATGTGGGTCCCGTGGCTGTCACACTTGCTGGCCTGGCACAGGCAAGGTTTTACGCTCCAATCCATCACATCAGAACGGGTTTGTAACACCCCAGTGCCCTCCCCAGCCCTCCCCCTGTGCTTTGCTTTTTCCCCATGGCAATGACAGCTCGAGACTGCAGTGCCCCTGTCTGGGTCCGGTGGGTGCCCAGGGACCTCACCAGGCTGCAGCACGCAGCCCCCGTGGGCTCACCTGCCTGTGGAAGCGGGTGCCGTCCTCCTCGGGGACGTTCTCAAAGTTGGTCACAAGCACCCTGCCCTCGATCTCCCGGTGGGTGCTCTGCACGCTGGTGTCCAGCAGGTAAATCT
Source organism: Oxyura jamaicensis (assembly GCF_011077185.1). Taxonomy (NCBI): domain Eukaryota; kingdom Metazoa; phylum Chordata; class Aves; order Anseriformes; family Anatidae; genus Oxyura; species Oxyura jamaicensis. The sequence continues at coordinate 26,828,158 of NC_048900.1, read as the reverse complement.
CCACCTGGTCGCCTTTATCTGCCAGGAATGGGGTTGGGGGAAAAGGCAACAACCACCGCAGTCAGCCCGGGCCTTCTGGGATGCTCCCGAAAGTGGGACAGGAGCAGACAGTTCAGCATCCTTCCCCAGAGCCCCAAAACTTACTGGGAGGGCTGTAGGCACCCGAGCTGGGCTGCGGCGGCACGATCCTGCCCAGGTTCCAGGGGATGCTCTGCGCAAAGACGTAGGAATCTTCCTCCACGTACTCCACGTGCGGCAGCTTCAGGGCCTGCGGGGAGGCACAGCACCCTCCCTCACCACCCGGCTTACGCCTCGAAGGCTTCACAAAGGTGGCAACAGGCCGGGCAAAGCCGGGTCCTTTTGGAAAAGCTCCAGGGCTGGGGACACAGATGGGTGTCCATCGCCTCAGCACCCACCCACCCCGCAGATGGGCACCGCTGCGTACCATGTCCAGGACGTCGCTGCTCATCTTCACCAGGAAGGCGGGCAGGAGGTGGAAGACGTGCAGCAGCTCGGTGAGGTAGCCGTGCCGTGCCGCCCGGGCCTGCAGCCTCCGCGCCGTGCCCCGCACCTCGGCCTCGCCGCTGCCCTCCTGCAGCACCACCACGTAGTGCCCGGGCAGCCGCCACGACGCCTGCGGGGACACGAGCGCTCGGCGTCGGGAGGAAGAAGGGGACAGGGGACACTCACGACCACCACCCCGACCACCCCGCTCCTCACCTTGGCAGCACGATGGAAGGCGGCGTGCCCTGGGGCAGCCCCGACGGCTGCCACCACCTCGTCGGCGGCCCCAAGGGCCAGCACCAGCTCCTCCGCCAGCTCCTCCACCGCCGCAACCTTCGCCGCCGCCGCCAGCAGCAGCAGCAGCAGCGGTGGCACCAGCACCATGGCTTCGACGGCCCCGACGGCTCCAACCCAGCCGGGAACCTCAGCACCGGGCAGCCCGGAGCCCCTCGGAGCCAGAGCCTCCCTCTGGGTGCGGGGTCGCTGCCGGTGCGACGGGGCGGGCGCGGTGAGGATCACGCCACCGCCAGCCCCATCGGGCCACCGGGGCGAGTTAACCAGTAACGGGGCCACAGCCCACGGAGGGCAGCGACACGGCGGCGCTGGGGAGAGGCGCTGAGCCGGTAAATCCGTCAGGCTCAGCCCTTTTTAGCAGAGAAATCCCCCCCCCCCAGATCCCCCCGCTGCAGCAAGGCGAGCGCTGAGGCTGGAGGGCTGTGCGGGGAAGGGGCTGGGAGCTTTTCTGTGCCTCTCGCTGGCGGAGGTCGGAGGTGGATTTCTGTGAAAGCTTCTAATCCTGTTTAGGCATTTTTTACAGAGCCGTCACAGCAGCATGAATAGATATATATATTTATATTTATGTGTGTGTAATGTAATGTGTCTGTGTGATATTAATGTGTGTGTGTGTGCAATACATGTGTGTGCCCCGTCGGCACAGCCCTTCCCCGCCCCTGCACCATCAGTTTCCGAAAGATGGGGTTTTGTTTTAAAAAAAAAAAAAAAAAAAAAAAAATCGCTTAGAAACAGCCAAAAAAGAAGTTGCAGGGGGTCCGATCTTGGTTCTCAGGATGGAAAATAAACCTGCAGGCTCCCTCTCAGCTCTAAGCAGCCGCAGGGAAGCGGGTGCACCAGCCGGGAATCGAACCCGGGTCGCAAGAATGGGAATCTTGCATGATACCACTACACCACTGGTGCTGCGTGCCGGGGGCTGCGCCTGCCCCCAGGTGCGCGGCCACAGCACCGGGCGACAAAAAGGCTGCTGGGGTGGGGGGACGGTGCCTGCGCTGCAAAGGACAGGGTTAACTGCACGTGGTGCCGTCCGCATGCAGGCCCGGGACGCGTATGGGGAAACTGAGGCATGTGCCATGCGGCCACAGTCGGTGCAGGGCGCAGGGAGCAGACCCCACTGAGCAGTGGTGCCACCAAGCTGGGGTGTCCCCGTCCCCTCTGTGCCCTCTGTGCCCTCGCCACGTCCCCGTGCAGGTCCCGGTGCTGGTAATGCCATGCAGGAATGTCCCGCGTCTCGCAATGTTTAACCGCAGCCAGGCTCTGAGGGCTCAGCCTTCAGCTCCAGCCACCCTGGTGCCCGCGGTGCTCCCTCACGGGGTTCACTGGTGGGTGCCGGGACTCAGACCCCCCCCTTTGGGGCAGGGGCTTTAAAGGTGAAGTTTTCAAAGGTGAAGGCAGCGATGAGCCCTGAGACATGAGATGGGGAAAAGCCCTAAAACAAATCCAAGACACCCCACAGAGCCAGGAGGGGCTGGCAGGAACGGGTCATGTACAAACACCTGGGCAGTGAACACGTCCTCTCGGACAGCCGCTCGTGCTCCTGCCGGCAATATTTAGCCAACAGCGGCTTCTCCGCTCCCACCCCAACACGCCTGCCCTTTTTCACCTTGCTGCTGCCTGGTGTCAGGGTGGCGAGGGGCAGCGGCACGCCGCGGTGGGGCCTGGGGTCTGCCAGCCCTCCTGCTGGCCCCGTGCAGGAGGGACGGGGATGCCCCATTGCCCCCCTCTGGCATTTCCAGGGCACAAACGGGAATGCTGACGGCTGTCGGCGTCTCAGAATCTGGCTTTAATTTTGGGGGGAGGGTTTGATAAACGGGGAAAAGGCTCTGCCGACATCCCTGCCTCGCAAAGCCCACCTGGGGTGAATGCGCCGCTGCCCACCTAACCGCTGCGCATGCTTCAAGCGGCAAAGCCAGGTTCCTTTCCCCTTCCTAAGCACGTTCCTCAGCCTGGATTCTGCCCAGGCTGGCATTCACGCCTCCCCGTGCCCACGCGAGCAGCTGGTTGGGTTCTGGGGCTCCCCCACACCACCAGTACCACATTTCTGGGGTCAACCCCAGCCCCTCTCCTCGGCGCTGCGTCCCCTCCATGCGGCATCTCCATGCCAAGCAGCCGTGCCCCCCCAGGACATCAGTTCTCAGGCTCAAAAAGGCGATCGCTGTCCTCAGGCAGAGCGTCCGGCCCTTCCCTCAGCCCGTAGTAGAGGTCGTCCTCCTGTCCTCTGGCTTTCCGGGGGGAGCCGGGGGTCCGGCCCCGCGGCACGGGGCTGCCGGGCACGGAGCCCTCCAGCGACGCCGTGTCCATGTCCTCCAGGAGGGACGCCAGCGGCGCAGTCCCCAGGGGTGGCCGGGGGGGGCTGTGGGGACAGAGCAGGCTGAAAGCTGTTGGGGGGAGGGGATTGTGCTAATTTTTGGGTTCCCCCACCCCAAGCTGGCCCCGCGGTGTCGGTCTCAGCATCACCCAGCCAGCCCCTTTTCCTCCTGATTTAACCATGGTGAACAACTCGGCGCTGAGTTCCCCCCTCCCAGCACGTCTGCACCCCCCCCCCACTGGTTTTACTGGTGCGTGCGGGCACCCCGCATCCCACCCCAAGCCCCCCACCACCGAGTACCAGCTGCTGGTCTCCAGACGAGGTTGTGGCTCCTGGGGGGGGTCCTGGCCGCCCCCCAGCTCCCGGTGCACCTCTGCTTTTGCCTGCACGGCCGGCTGGGAGCAGCTGCGGGGCCGGGGCTGCGCCGACGCCTGCCTCTGGACCTGCTCGTAGGAGGGCAGGCTCTTCTCGTAGGCACTGTTGTAGGGAGCCTGCGGGCTGGGGGTGAGGGAGGAGGGGGTGTAAGGCAGGATCCGGCCCCACAGAGCTGGGGAACGAGGGGGCTGCCCCCGGTGCTGTGGCCAACACCGGGCTAAAGCTTCCCCAGGGCGGGATGCCCGTGGGGATCCAGCAGCTGAACCAGCAGCTATGAGAAGGTCCTGCCCGGCATCACATGTGGGTCCTGCTCCCCCTTCACCCCTTCCCCTGCTGGATTTATGGCTTGTGCCCCAAAATACGTGGCTGTCCCCTGTGCTGGTGTGCTCAGACCCTGCCGTATATCACCGGCAGCAGGCGGACAGCCCTGAGCACAATGGAAACCCTCACCGAAAGCAACGCCGGGACGTACCAGAGCTTCCCCGGGCTGTCCCTCTCTGTCGGCAGCGGGGGTTTGTCAGGCAGGAACCACTCGGCCTCGGGTTGCACCGGGACAAACGTTACCTGGGGGGGAGAAAGGCAGAGCCTGGGGGCAGCGCAGGGCGCGGGGGCTCTGTGGGGATGGGGCCAGCGGCATCCCAGTGCCAGGGATCCCCGCCAGGGTCCTGGGAGCCCCCCAGCCCCTCGCTGCAGCCCTGATGCAGAACAGTTCTGCACCTCCCAGAGCAGCTGCTTGGCAAAAAGCCTTAGTGCCAGGTCTGTGTCCCCGGGGAGGGACGCGTGGCTGCCCCGCTGTGCCGGCTGTGCCCTCTGCCAAGGAGACTCCGCAGGTCGGGGGGGGGGGACCTGGCTTTTTTCCCAGGCTACCAGACCCCAGTGCCTCCCACGCTAAGTGCTGGGGCTGCTGAGAAGCTCCCCCAAAGCACCCAGAGCCCCCTGAGGTTCCCCCCCCTGCAGCAAACCGCAGCAGCCCGCAGCCCTCCCCGGCCCTCGCTCCCTACCCTCGGGTAGCACTGGCATATGCTCCAGGTGATGCCCACGGCGACGAGCAGCACGCCCACGGCGCAGAAGGTGATGTAGATCTGGGGCTTCTCCACGCTCATGATGAACATGCCCGTCATCACCAGGAAGAAGCCCAGCATGATGAACCCGTAGCGAAACGTCTTCTCCTCGGCCATGGGCGGCGGCGGGGCGGGGGGCCGGGAAGCCCTTGTTGCCCCCGGCCGTGCTGAGCAGGGCTCTGGGGCAGGGCGAGGAGTGGTTTCTTCCTCCTCCAGAGGCTGCCAGGGGCTGAGGAGCAGCCGCACGTGGGGCTGGTCCTGCCCAGGGCTGAGCCAGCCAGTTTTTAATGGGTTTGTAATGAATGCAAACACCGGCCCGCCGGTCACACTCCAGCGAAGCTGCCCGGCACGTGCCCGGATAACCTTCCCTGGGGGCACACGGCCACGGGGAGGGGACAGCACGGCAGGGACGGGGACATGGCTCGACCACCGTGGGCACTTGCACAGCCCAGGGTAAATAACGGGGCTGCTCACCGGGCTCAGCCCCTGCGGACCCAGCAGCGGGGTGTCCTCAGCCCCAAAGGGCTGCGTTAGGTTATGTGTGTGCATGGATTGGTGCTGGGCACAGCTGCAAAGCTGCTTGTTCAGGGCGGGGGGGGGTCTTTTTTTTTTTTTTTTAGGGTTCTGGCTGAAAGAGCAAACGCACACGGATGCCCTGAGCGCACGCACAAGCCACTGAGCATCTCTAAGCAGGATGAAGTGAGGCGTGGGATGTCAACCTGCAGGGAAAGCGAGGTGGAAGAGACAGAGATAGGGGTGGAAGGGCACCGAGAAGGCTGAGGGGGCACGCGGCAGGGCAGTGTGGGCACGGGATGTGGGCTTCTTCCCCAGCAGCATCGCTCCATGGGTACATGGCCAGCTGATGGGGACGCGCACAGCAAGATGAGGAGGGGAAAGAGGCAGAGGGGAGGCAGCAGGCACTGCACGCTCCAGCTCCCGCTGCCCCTGGTCTCCCTGAAACAGCCCAGACCTTGGGTCCTCTCCTGCCTTCGGTCCCAGCTGCTGGCTGCTTTTTCTCCTTATTTTTTGCTGCAGTTTTTATTGCACAGCTCTTGCTTCAAGAGGGCAGCCCCCAGCCTGGATCGGGGCTGGTGGGCACCCAAGCGATGCATGGCACAGGTTCAGGCACGGGCTTGGAGCCACCGTCACCCTTTGGTGTCACAGCCACACAACACCAAAATAAGAGCTCCCCAGGGGTTTTATTAAAAATACAAAGGCTTCCCAGCATGCCGCTACCCCGACACATCACCCTCAGGCCCCGCAGCCCCCGGCCGATCGCTCGGAAATCAGGACAGCCCCCCCGCCTCCACCCGGAGTCCGGCCCCGCGCCGCCAGCCTCTCAGACTTCGCGGCCGCTGATGTTCTCGTAGCTGGGTGGTGGCGTTGCCCGCGGCTCCCCGGGGTGCTGGGCCTCCAGCCAGGAGGGGCTGGGGCGGAACAGGGCACTGTCGGAGGAGCTGCGGCGGCGCCCGCCCTGCCAGCGCTCGTCCTCCTGCAGGTAGTGGTACAGCGGCGGCGTCCGCTCCTCCTTCCTCGCCGCCGGCTGCACCAGGGCTGGGGCGCAGTGGGCAGGTCTGCAGGTCAGGGCTTCTTCGTAGGTGGGGATGGCGCTGGAGTCCCAGGAGCTGGGAGGGGAGGAGAAGACACCCGGCAGTGCACCCCGTCAGCCGGAGCATCCCAGTGCCCTCCAGTTGGAGCATCCCAGCTCCCTGTCACCTGGAGCATCCTCCTGCCCCGTCAGACAAGCCCTGAGCCTGGGGACGTGTGTGCTGGTGGTGGCACACGGGCAGGTTCTGCACGCTTGGGGACAAGCGGAGACACCAGGAGGGCAGGGAGCCACGCAGGAGGAGCCATCGATGAGACCTTGCAACGAGGCAGCACGTTGCCACGAGCAGCGGGGCGAGGGCCAGCAGTGCTGGTTCGGTGCAGTCCCACCCACCCCGTGCCCTCCCGAGCCCCCCGTGCATCAGCCCCGCTTCCAGCCGCTCTGTGCTGAGCAAACACGGCGTGTGTACGGGGAAAACCTCCGCACAACCTTTGCCCTGCGCAGCACTGGCAGTTTGGAGGGGGCTGATTCTCCCCGTGGGGGATGCCAGCGCATTCATTGCAGTGTTTCCTGCTGGCTCCGGCTGTCACAGCACCAGCGGTGCCAGGGCGATGCCACCCCACCAGCACGGGAATCAAACTGGGATGAAACTGGTGCAAAGCCCGACAGGGCACCCAGAGCAGCTCCCCACCTCACCCCTGGGGTCAGATGGGCTCCGAAAGCCCCTGAGAAGCAGGAATGCTGCCTCCCGCCCCAACAGGATGATTGTGGCTTTATGTTTACGGCTTCTTTTACTCTTTTTTTTTTTTCTGATTTACCCCAGAGCCGCGGGCAGACCCACGGCACCCACCTGCAGTGCCACTTCTCCAGGGGCTCCGCGGTGAAGTACTGCAGGTCCCGGGGGAAGTGGTACTGGTAGCGCCGGGACACCACCCTGGCGTTGGCCTTGACGGACCAGAGCAGCCCGAAGAGGAGGAGGATGCCGCCGATGCCGCAGCAGAAGAAGCTGACGGAGCGCAGCAGCGCGTTGGAGGAGCTGGGCACCGCCTGCGCCTCGCGGGGAGGCAGGAGGCGAGCCCCGGCGCCGGCCGAGGAGCCCACCTCGCCGTCGCTCCACCAGGCGAAGCACAGCGTCCCCGTCACCAGCAGCACGGCCCCGGTGATGGTCACGCCGTAGCGCAGCGAGGCGGCTGCCATCCTTTGGGTTTCAGAGCAGCAGGGAGGGGAGAAGAGCGAGGCAGCGCATGGGACGCCGCGTCCTGCAACACAAGGAAGGGTTGGAGAGGGCCAGGCGGTGTGTCCTCCGCAGCTGCTCACCACCGACCGTCAGGAGGGGTTTTCCCACCATCTCCGATGGGAACCCCTCATGCAAAGAAAGGACAGACGCCCCTTGGGCCAAAAAACCTCCCCAACAGTCCCATAAAATTGTTTTAAAGGAATGAGCCAGCGCTCCCATCCCGGCAGATGAGAACCCCAGCCGGGGGAGCTCAGGAGGTGGCTCCAGGGGCGTGCATAGCTCTTGTCTTTGGGTTTTCTTCCAGCCTTCCTCACAGAGTCGGAAAAACGCCAGCTGGGTTTCTGATCAAAGCAAGGCTTACGAGAGGGGTTAGGGGAGGGACATAAATTTCAGATGTCACCACCCCAGAATTATCAGCGCATGTTTTCTCATCTCAGGCTGGACACAAATCAGCCCTGCGGTGCCAGGAGGTGCCCGGCATCGCTGCTCAAAGCCCCCAGCCCCGGAGACCGGGGGCTGCGCTGCCTCCTGTGTCCTCAGGATCCTCAGGGAAGGTGGCCAAGGGCTGTCCCTGGAAGCCAAAGAGCCCTGGCAAACCAGGCGAGCTCACGTAGGTCTGGTCCTGAGGCTCCACGTGAGCGGGGACCCCGAGGGGCTCTCCCGTGGGAGCCCCCAGCAGCTGCTCCCCTCTGCCACCCGGCGTGGGGCACAGATGGGAGCAGGAATCTGTGTTAAAAGCCAGGAATCTGCGGGACACCGGCTCAGCCCTCGCAGAGGGCACGACCTGCCGCTGACGTGGGTGCTTCTGCTATGCCAGGCAGCGGGGCCGAGGCAGAAAAACACTGAGAAAACGAGGCTCTGGCTGCCCCCGTTTATCAGATGGGCTCGCTCCACGGAAAGCTGAATTACTCGGTAGTGAAAGAAACCCCGTCCGATCTGATCTACCTCTAATGAAGAAATCCAAGGAGAAAGGGGGAGCTCGGAAATTCCCAGGAGGACTGCACAGGACAGGGGGCACAAGGACGCTCCTGACCTGTGAGTGCCTTTGAGAGCACTGCATTTGCCTGGAGATTTTTCACCCAACGTTATTTGGAAAAAAAATAAGAATAAAAAGCCCCAGATCCCCCCCCGAGAAGCTCCTCATCCAACTGCATGGAAATTGCAGGTCCCTCCGAGCCAAAAGCCTGGACTGGAGCATCACCAAGTGCTGAAATGCCCCCATCAGCACCCCCAGTGCTCGGGGTCGGTGTGGGGAGCTTTGGGGGATGCTGCAGCTCCCCACCCGGGTGCAGGGAATTTTCTGGCCCCCGCACCGTGCACATCTGGGAGCGAGGGGGAGGCAGAGGAAGGCGGAGGGAGAGCCTCTGGAAGGTGGCAGAGTGACAGCTGGAGAATAAAGCCTTCTCTCCTGACACGAGCAGCGCAGCGCGGGGAGCAGCGCCGAAAGCTCCCCCAGCCCACCCGGCACGTGCTCCCGCAGCGCCCGTGCGGGGGCAGCTCCTCCGTGCTGCCATCGCCAACGTCCCCTTGCCAAAACCCTTCCTGGCCCCCGCGGGGCTGGCACGGCTCTCCCGGGCATCTTCCAAAGCCCTTCGAAGGCGTGAGGTTTTTTCTTCTGCAGGAAGAGGCCAGAGGAGCGTGGGTGGGCACGAGGTGGGTGCCGGGGCAGGAGGCAGCACCCGGCACATCGGGTCTCCCGCTGCACATCTGCCAGGCTTCCAGGAGGGTCTGCCCCTCCAAAAACAGCGAGTGCCTCCTTCCAAACCCACATCCCCACCTCCCAAGCTGTGTTTTGCTCTGTCCCATCTCCTTGACCCGCTCCGCAACAGGCTTTCCTAGGAAAAATGGTCTGCACATTGAGCTTCCAGGCAGATAGGAAGGTTAATAGTTTGCGTAGTTCCAGGGAGACGCTGAGAATAGCAGCCCCCATATAAAGTTATGCAGATGGTGATTCATAGGGGCTACCAAGCATTACTCAGAAAAACACTCTTCTCCGGAGACGCAAGAAATGAAAAGAGTTTTGAATCTCTCCCAGCGCCCGCAAGCAGAAATCCACCTCCACGGCGCTCCCAGCCGCCCTTCCACCTGCGGACCTGCAGCCGCACACAGGAGGAACGCCGTGGAGAGACACACCGAGGCACGGGCGTGCAATTAAGTCTTGTTTCTGCCTCTCTCGGACTTTGCTTTACTGCCGCTGGCATTAGTTAGGGGTTGCACTGCCCCAGAGTGTTGTGCTAAATAAGTTTTTAAGAGCATCTGCACGGCCCTGATGTTATCCCACGGGCAGTGCAGGTGGGATGGGGTAGGATGGGATGGGATGGGATGGGATGGGATGGGATGGGATGGGGATGGGGTGGAATGGGGTGGGATGGGGATAGGAATGGGGATGGGAATGGGGTGGGATGGGGATGGGACAGGATGCCCCGTCCCTACCCGCAGCCCCCCGGAGCACCCCCGGAGCATCTCCCGGCGTCCCGAGCCCACCCCGCCCCGCAGCACGGGGACTGCGGGCACCCCGCTGCAGCCCCCCCGCCTGCCCCCTCCCGGTCCCCCCGTACTCACCCCGCCGCCGCCAGCCCCGCTCCGGCCGCCCGGCGGCTCCCGCGGAGCACGGCCCCAGGGCGGGGCGGCGGCCGGGCGGGGCGGGGGGCGGCGGGCGGGGCGCTGCCGGGACCCCCCCGGGGCTGCTCCGCTGCAAGGTTAAGGGAGGAGGAAATCGTGGGAATGAAAGGGACAGAAGGAAAGGGAAAGGGAAAAGGGCGAAAGGAAGGGAAAAGGGGAAAAAAGAAAAAAAAAAAAAAAAGAAAAGACAAGGAAAAGGGGGAAAAAAAGGAAAAGAAAAAAAAAAGAAAAAGCAACAAGAAAAAGAAAAAATAAAAGAAAAAAGATAAAGCAAAAGCACAAAAGAAAGAGGAGCAAAGGAAAAGGGAAGAAAAGAGGGGGGGATGAAAAGCAAAAGAAAGAAAAAGAAAGAGGAACAAATGAAAAGAAAAGAAAGGAAAAAAGGAAAAGGAAATAAAAAAAAGAGAAAAGGGGAAAGGAAAAAATGAAAATAAAAAAAAAAAGGAAAAGGAAAAGAAAAAAATAAGAAGGAAAAAGGAGAAAAAAGGAAAAAGAAAAAGGAAAAAAAAATAAAAATTGAACGAAAAAAAAAGTGAAAAAAAACGGAAAAGGTAAAGGAAAAGGAAAAAAGGAAAGGGAAAAAAAATGAAACATCTGTTCAAATGCAGAGTAATGTGGTTTTTAAGGCAGACTCCTGAGGAGCCAATGTCATGGTCTGCTGGATGTGCCAGGGGTTGAGGCTGGTAAGATTGGAGCTGTGTGCTCACCTCTGTGGGTTATGGGTGGGTTTGCACAGTGCTGCGTGTGTGTCTAAGAGACAGCACAGCGAGCACACAGACACCAGTGGACCCTGGGGTGCAGGGGTCAGGGAACCTAGAGAGAGAGCTCCAAGCTGCAGAGGAGTATTATATATTACTTGTATAATAATACTTATCAGTATTGCTTTTCTCCTATATCCAAAACACAGCACATACCAGCACCTATGAAGAAAATCGACTCTATCCCAGCCCAAACCAGTACAGCGGGACACCCACGCTGCAGCACACGGGGATCCCCACCGCTTTGTGACCTCTTCAGTTCTCATCCCCCTGTCAGATGCCAACATTTCCCTCTCCCCTGTTCCAGCTGGATCTTTTTGCCCTGCAGCAATCGTGGGTATTTCTGGATTTTAAACAAGCCGAGTGTGCTCTGATCTAAGGTTCAGGATGAGCTGTATGACTGGCAGCTGGGTTTATGCACGCTGCCTAATCACCCAGGTGGAGGTAGATTTCATTAACAGCTGTCACGCCGCTCCGTGCTATTGCCGTGCGCCCTCACAGATCCATTGTGCTGCTCCCGAGCTACAGCTGCACCTCACTGGCAGATGAAGACATTTCTATGGATACATCTCACCGGGCTGCTGTTCCTGCGCTGCCTGCAGCCCCTCATCCTGCTGGTTCAAAACAGCTCCAGGTTTATCTGCACAAGCTGTAGGGGCTGTTGCAAAGCCCCTTCACTTAATTCACATCTGCTGGTAGCCACTCTGGCTGGCTGAACATGTGTGGGTACATGGCCCCTTTTGCTTGCAGACACAGAATAGTTTTCTAAAAGATGCCAGAGAAACAGAGGCACTAGGAGGGCTGGGTGGTCCCTGAAGCCATGCCCCAACACAGCCTCACACCCCTGGCAGGGATGCAGCTCGAACCCCGAGGCCCAGTCCCCCCAGTAGCAGACCCCAGTCCTTCTCCACACACTGCAGTCCTCGCTCCCCAACAGGACAGAGCTCAGCCCCAGAGGACACCTGAATTCCTCTGCCGCAGGTACCTGTATCAGTGCCTGCCGTCCGTGAGCAACGCGGGCGCCGTGAATCACCAGCTCCCCTACCAAAGGACAATGACACATGTTCTTCTGCTTGTCACCTGCCAGGGTATTATTTTTAACTGTGATTTGGTTAACAGGTTTCTGAAGCACTCCCAGGCAGCTGTAGCACAGGGTTCTGTGTGCACGGGACTGCAGGGAGACGTGGTAAGAGACGTCCCTCTGTGCCAAAACGCTGCTCCTCCAGCCCCACAGCCAGCTGGGATCTTCCCTCATTCCCTGAGTAGGGCAGACACAAACCCAAACCAGACACTTTGCAACAGGCTGTACGTGCTGAGTGTGCCCGTGACACAAGTGGCAGAGAGCTGACACCTCTTGGATGGCCTTGGCCACTCGACATCTTCCCTCTCCTTCCTGCTGGTACACGAGGTGCTGAGCACCGCTGGGTAAGGGCACGAAGGGATTCTCCTTAATAAAGGCAGCAGAATCTCTGGGCGATATATGCAAAACATCCCATGCACGGTGAGAACACAGTGAAGAAAACAAGAAGATATAAAAGACAGCTTCAGCCCCTGCAAGAACAGGAACAAAGAGGAACAGAGAAAGCGAGATTGTTCCTGTAATTGCCTCCCCCAGGTAAGGCTGCCGTGCCCGATCCTCGTGCTGCTTCAGCAGCGCAGCTCTCCCTCCCGCTGCTCGGGGACAGTGCTGCTGCTTGATTCTCCATTCACCGCATTTTGCTGCTGCAGCAAATCGCATGTAAAACGGTGTATTTCGCTGTACAGTCAGGCTAAATAAGACAGAATTTTCAATACATTTCAACTGCCAGCCCTGTGAGCTGGGGTGAAGCTGCCAGGCCCTCACCCTGGGCCAGGCCGCAGGCCTCCAGCAGCGATATGGCACCCATGCCATGCACCCTGTGCCTGTATGGGGAGGGAGGTCTGGGCTCTCTACATGCAAGAATTGCTCAACAGGACACTGCCTTCCCATCGAGGGGACACTAAAAGCCACTCGTGAGGTCTCAGGGGACGTGTGAGGTGCCCATAGGTGGCCCAGCAGAGCAGGGTGCAGCCTGCCGAGCCGCTGCGCCCTACAGTGCACAGATGGGAAGGCGTTCCAACACCCAGTACACATACAGCGAGAGAGACCTCCTGCTGTTTATCTCTGCCTTAATTTGCATCTTCTTAAAATGCCTAATTAGATGTGTTTGTTGATATACTGGGTTAGGCACTCCCACTTAATACGGTAAGTAAATCTTAGCATGGAAAATATTTGTCCTACTTCTTCAAATCATGCAATTTTCACCTGTGACCTTAGGTTTATTTGGGGTTCAACTTGCAACTGCCCATAGCTCTCTCTCTGGTGGTTCTGCTGTATTGCAAACCAGAGGGTTTGGGACCACACACCCTCACTCTCCAGTAGGAGAAGCCTAGCATTTGGCTGTGAAAGGTGATTGATCCTACAGCCACAAAATGGCACTTGCTTATTGTGGGCATTTCCAGTTTCACCAACAAGTATTCTTTCTGTGGAGAGCTATCTTTTTTGCCTTGGGACTTTACTGACTCCAAAAGCCCATTTTTTACACAACACATCTTATTTTTCAGTTCCAATGTCTTTTACTGGATTTGAATTACAATAGAAGAACAAGATGTGTATAAATATCTCATTATATTTTCAGCTCCATCGCTTGTTAAAGTTCAGTTTCTGACGTGGATTCTGCACTAGCAATGTCCATCATCTAGTAAGACTCTGGCCCCAAAACCTGATTGTTTTGATGCCTGTAATGCACTAACAGGACTGCAGTGGTCATAACCAGAAGTTTGTAAAGCTGCACCACACTGAGGAACAAGGCTGTGGTGGGAAGTCCTGGGAAAGGAAGACTACTGATAATCTCATCCACAGAAGGCTTTATGGATGAGCAATGGCCTGAAATTCCTTCCGTTCTTCATTCAAGACTTGGATTAGCACAGCAGCACCAGGACTGTGTGCAGCCCTCTGCTGGTGCTGTTGTAGTTACCTACAGCATGGGTAATGTCAAAGCTGCGGGATTCCTGTAAGGGGAATTTCCATTTTGCAAACATGGTAAGATGGTAAGAACTTCCTAGGAGCATATCTTTCCACAAAGAGATGGTGGAAAAAACTACAAATCTAGAAAGGATTTTAAATTTTTCTTAACAAGGGGTAGGGAAGAGATGAATCCTCATGTCCCCGCTCAATTCCTAGTCAGACAAAGCTTTGCTTGAGCTGCTGGAAGTTCTTCCCATAGGGAGGCCCCACACACTGCACATTTCAGGTCTGAGCTCCTTTTTCTGGGAAGAGGCACAGCAGTTGGGCTAACACACGTGCGACCCACCACCCGGCATGCTTTACGTGCCACAGATAGTGCAGCTCTGATGGAGTATGAGCTGATATTGGGCTTGTGGTGAAAAATTTGCAGCCCTGGAGACCCCACAGCCATGCCTGAGGCTGGCCGTGAGCACGGCTATCCCACCTGAACAGAGATGGCATCAAACGTCTGTGCTGGCTGCTAAATCATGGCAACTGTTAGCTTTGTGTCACGTGGTGAATATACGAGGCTGAAGCTTCTCTGCTTCCTTGATTAAAATGCTAATGTTCAACATAGCAGCAAACACGTACAGCCATAGACAAAACTGGCTAACTTTGCTTTCAGCAGAGCTCCAGCAAATGCAGCACTACACAAGGGATGAGCTCCAGCTACGCGGACATTCCCAAGAGCCCCGTGAAGTCTGAATGTCTCCCAGCACTCAGCCATTACAGTGGACTCCAGGGAGCCAGTAACAGGCTTTTTTCCTTTCTTTTTTCTTGTTTTTCTTTTTTCTTTCAGCACAGAAATGCAAAAGAGAAGCTTAAAAGCAGCATTAATTACAATTTTTAGAAAATCTATAGAGCAGCCATCTAGCTCTACTGGCTGCCACAGCGTGTGAAGACCTCAGCACCCAGTAAAACCAGTCCCAGATGCTCCACAGCTGCTCTCCTTGCCCAGTGCCTCCTGCACCACCTCACCTTCTGGCCTGGCGTCGGGCTGCCTACAAGCACTGCTGGCGCTGGTGTGATGAGCTGTGTGGTTGCAGAGGGATATCACGCCACCAGTGAATGCTGAAAAACTCGTGCTGTAGCCGTGGTGGCCTGAGGAGATAAGCAAGGTATGGCCGAAAGGAGAGGGAGGGAGCACCTTTCATCAGTGTGAGGAATATATGGCTGGAAAACAATAATAAAAAAACACTTTCAGACAGGGAAGCCCTTCTGCAGGTCAGAGTTTTTTGGTCAGCACCTGGTAGTCTGCAGGCTACAGGGGGTGAGACCTTTGGGAAAGGTGCTACTTTTCTTCCCCAGCTGTAGGCAGTAGATGCTTTGTTTGGCTCTCTTTTCTTCACATTGCGTGGGCTCCAATGCAAACAGCAGAGATCACCCTCTTCCAACCAGCAGCAGTGATGCTGCTCCAGCTGTACTGCTGTGCCCAGGAGCTTGTCTGCTGCCTTCAAAGCCTGCCCGCAGCCTTGTCTGTTGACCTAGTAAAAGCTAAGCTTTCTCCCTGCACACCTTGCCTCGCTTTTTACCTGGAGCATTTACATCTTACCCGTGTTTCTAGGTAACTGCAGAGAATTTTTAAATCCTGCAAAAATGATAGCTTGGGAAATATAGGGCTGAAACTTCTCCATAATGTCATTAAATCTGTCAGAGCCAGGCTGAGAGAGGGAAAGTACCCCAAGAAAGTGGCACACCTGAGCTGGAGATGTGCCATCCCTGATGGAGCTCAGGGGCTTCCCTGCTCTATCTCCATACGAAGCCTTCCAGGACTTTGAGAGTTAACCTCCCTCCCCAAAACATACCCTGTCCTTTCCTTAGCTAGGAGCTAGTCTGGTTGCTCATCTTGTTTGAAAGAGTGTAGTTTCACTTCCCTGGAGGTGTAAATACCACCGTGCCAGGAAACTGTCAGCTCTCTCTGGACGGAAGGCTCTCCTCCTCCGGTGATTCACTGTGCCACCTCCAGCACGACGTGCCTCGAGCCAGCCCTGCCATCAGCCTGGATGCGGCCTGACACCTAAATGCAATGAGGTTCAGAGCTCTTGGTTGGTATTAGAGATAATGGTAATTAATCACTTAGGGAGGACGATGGTTTATTGCTGGCTGATCTGGTTTTCTTAAGGGTTTTGTAAAAATAAATGGGCCTCAGTGTGGATGCAGAGGGCAGAAAGAGACAGAAAGTGGCTGTGTGAATCCACAGCTCAGTACACGAGACTTGAGAAGTGAGCCCAGGCTTTAACATGGGATGGAGACAGGATCCGTGTACTCGCCCATCCTCAGAGCTGTTCGGGAGTCACAGGATTTCAGTGTGGGTACAGAAAAGGCACTGTTTTGTGGCCATCACATTTGTGCACTTCCTAGAAGTATGAAAATACTGTTTTGGACCGTGTTGGGGGGTACTGGAATTGCTGTCTTGCTTTAGTAGGTGGTGCTATAACCAAGAATTTTACAGGAATCTCTTGTATTAAGAGACTGAGCAACCACACTCTCATCACCTTCCCACGCACAGACCTTTGCCAATCATTTCGTTGCAGGGGTGAGGACCGGTCTGTTTATCCAGTCCTCAGTCTGAGTTCTAGCTCTCTGTGAGATGATGTACACGCAGGAGAGTGTCCCATCACTTGATAGAAAGGGGCACAGCCCTGTTCCCAAAGCCTCCTGCTTCCTCCTGCTCAGCTTCCCAGCCCTGGGAACTGCTTCATAACGTGGGCTGTGACAAAAGCACATCTGCAATCGAAAGAAGAGCAACTGAGAGGGAAGTGAAGTGGCTTAACAGATACCAGTAATCAGCTTCTGACCTGGCTCTCTCCCGAGCTCTCTAGTGAAAAAAGGGCTTTTGTGGCCCATCAGCACAATGCTGAACCGTACTAAATATGCCTCCATTTATTCTTGATAAGACTAATACAGTTCCTTATTATTGGAACAATGGTATATTTTTGTCACCCTTAATTATTAACTTATCTGTCTGTGATAGCTTCGCTTATAAAAAGGATGTGCAAGGTAACTATAACAGCTATACAATCCTTATATAGCCAACATTTTCAACTGTTGGTTTCAGCTTTCTTTTCCATTTTTTGCTTTCCATAAAACATTTCCCTTTTTCTTTCGCCTAGGTAAGTAAACCCAAAGGTCTAGATCCTACACTGAGCTGCAGTTTGATATTTTTGGAGCATGGCCTAGAGTTTTAGCACTTTACATCATCTGGGAGTGGGCCCATAAAACGTTTAAAATGTTGAAATAAATGAAAGCAGACAGGTGACTGAGTGACAGCACCAGACAGGGAGAACAGCAACAGCCAAGGCAGCGAAAGTCTTGGCTTTATTTGGAGGAAAAGGGCCCACAAGCACATCCGGCACTAGGAGGCTAAACACACGTGCTGGGAGCTGAGAACAGGAGAAAAATTTGCCCTTAACAGTAAAATATCTTGCAGTGTTTTCCCCTGGAAGCCTTCGTCATCACATTAGCCATGAATGCTTTCTGCATGTTCCCACAGCACTTGCCCCTGCAGGCAGGAGGAGGCTGGAGGATCCCCCAAACCTGCTCCCCACCAGCTGTGGTCCACAACTGCCTTCACAGAAAGTTCACCTTGGGCATCTTGGAGGCCACGGACACATGCGTCCGATATATCGTGAGCTTCTCCAGCCGCTGCCCCTGCTCACCCTCAGGCACCCGTGTGCCCAGTGGGCCACGAAGCCATCTCCAGGTCCACCAGCACTGCCCGACAGCCGCCTCTCCTCCACCGCTCACACCCGAGGAGCATGGTGGCCCACCCCAGCCAGCAATTCCAGAGCTGGATCCCCAGCTCCTTCACCAACCACCACCATCACACAGCCACCTTGTCACAGCCCTTTCGTTTCTGTGGCTGAGGACACCGGCCCCAGTGACAACCAAGGCAGGGCTAAATTCCTTTCCCTGCCCAGCTCTCTGTTTTGCTCGGTGATTCTTTTTATAAATCCCGGGCAGAGTATCTTTTCACAGGCAGTTGTAAAGCTGGATTTAATGTGTTTCAGAGACAATACATGAGAGCTCTCGCAAATTCTGTCGCATATTTTTTCTGCAGCTCTGTGAATGCACTGGTCAGTAGCTGACCTTGTTTCCTGACGTGGCACATGGCTTCTCAAAGCTGGGCCCCATCCCACCATTCTCTCATGTCCCAGACGTCTCACCCTACGTCTGATTCCTCCCAGGATGACTGCCGGGGTCCCACCAGCCATCCCCAGTAACTCGTTGCTGGAGGAGCGGGGCCACACAGCACAGCCGATACATAAGCACACAGGGTACAGCCCAGGTGTGTCTGGTTCCTTGTCCTGCCTTGCAGCACCAGCGATGTTCCTTCTTTTGGTGAAGCCCTTCTCAGTGTGAACAGGGTGAGTGCAGCCCTCAGAGGACAAGGGGAACACAAGGAAGAGGAGCAAAGTCAGCCTGAGGTCTAGGTGTGCAGAGCAAGCCGGGCTACAGCCACCTGAAGACCCCAATTCTTCCATCGCCATCACAGGTGTCAGGCAATATCTTCCACGCTACATTCAGCCCACCTACACCTCAAACAGCTTAATCACACTGAAGGTCTAAGCCTTCACATGGGATTTCACCTTCTCTGAGACATACTCAGCAGTTTATAAAGCAACTACAATCCCGTTGTCCCTTTTTGATGGGCTTTCCAACAGCCACCATAGTCGCTGTCCTCCTCCTCAAGTCGTCGAGAATCTCTTCTCCCTCACCTGAAATATGAGTGAAATGTGAGATAAACCACATTCTTCCCATAGACCCTCTAAAGAGAAGGTTTTCTAAGGTGCAGCAGGTAGGTTTGATGAATCAAACATCAGTAGAAAATGGGTCCTAATGTCTCCTTATATTTTGAAATAACCTGTGCCCTACTGGGCCTCCCAGATGTGCATCCAGGTGTAGGAGGTTCACACAGAGCCACTCCTGCTCCTAAGTCCCTGCTCTTTAGACAGGCTGGCCCCTCACGCCAGCTGTTTTCCATTTACACCTACTCTGTCTAAAGGCTTTAGTGCTTTTTGCCCTGCAACCTGCCCCCAGCCCTGCGTGTGGCTGTCAGGTGTAAGGTGGGACTCACACCTCCCTGCCCGGACAGCCCTGAGAAAGGCAGGTTCCCCGCACACAGAGCACTCCCCAGACCAGGCCGGCTTTAAATTTTGCTTTAAAAGAAGTGCCATAAAGTGACTTTGTTCTTTCAGAAGTCATGCAGCACTGCGAGTCATCCCTCTGGAATACTCTGACATTTGTTCTGATATCGTCAGTCTGTAAAACAGCTGATAATTTTCCCCTGTATTTTTTTCCTTAAAGCCCTTAGGCTGAAATTTTACATTTTTCTTCATTTGCAAGATGAAAGCAAGCTGCTCAGGATTCATTCAGCCCACAACCCAAACAGCACGTGTCAGCTTGCTAGTGTCACACTGCAGCTACGTCCTCCGACAGACTTTTTGTTCAAGGCAACTGAAAATACTTTGGTTTTCTCAGTAGAGGGAGCTTCTCACATACCAGTTTGAGCACCGCAGCAGTCGAACCCTCTGAAACCACGTCCTATTTCTGACTGTACCAACCCTGTGCCGAACAAATGTGCAGGAAACGTGGTGGGAGGTGATTAGGGAAATGTACTCCTAGCCCCTTGTACCCATGGACTGGTTTATTTATTGACTTAAGAAGGCTTGCAAGCCTTCATAGTAATTCAGTCTTCATAGTAATTGCTATTAAAATGCCCATCCTTTCGATGTCCTGATGCCACCCAACAGCAGCTCCGTGGCAGCCAGTACCAGGGCTAAGTGAGACCGCATGAAAAAAGGGCTTTCTCACTCTTTTCAATGCCTTTCTCTGCTTCCACTGAATGCCTCTTGATACTTTTCTTAAGGAGACAGAAGTTATCAGCCTACGTTTTTTCTGCAGCTCCAATGTTCTGTACGCTATTATCACGTCCCTTTAGCTGTCTCCTTAGAAAAATAGCTGCATCTTTTAATTCTTTGTCCAAAAGCCTTTGCATAGTTACTGCTAAGCCCTGCTTTGTAGTGAACAAAGTCCTGCCAGTGCCAGCAGGGCGATCCGTGAGGAGCTCTCACCAAGGTGACCCCGCGCAGCCGGTGAGAAGCCCCTGCTCTGCTCCCTGCGCTCCACCCTCACAAGCGTGTGCTTGGGCTGAACTCCATCGGAGAGCTGATCCGGGCAGGAAAAGATTAATTAAAAAAAAAAAAAAAAAAAAAAAAAACAGTTTAGTTCTTCAGTCAGATCGGTTCTCCAACCTGTTGTACAGAGTGACAGCAGAAGCATTTGTACTGCACAGCATGCCCAGAACAGCATGAGTGGGCGGAAGGGATGGCAGGCGAGGCAGGGCGGAGAGGAAGGGAAGAGGACTGCTTTTTTAAGAAGCAGCAACAGCTTAAGCACACATAAAATGGTAATTGAAGAGAATTGGGGCTTTAGTCTTACAGAAGATACCAGGGGAATCTCAGCTTTTCAGACCGTATTTGTAGATGATGTTTTGCTAAGCCTACACAGGTTGTTGGATGATGTTTTGCTCACGCCTAAAATAACTAAAATTGAAAAATATCAGCCTTTAAAAAATCTCCCTCCCCTTCCCGCGTCCCCTCCCGATTCCTGTATCTTCTGTGCTTGGCACCGGTATGTACATAGGCAATTTCACTGTGATCTTAACAATGATTCATTCCTCTATTTCAAAGCACGTTTTCGCACTGCAGTCTTTAAGCTCACCTGCTCCCTTCCTGCTGCCTAGGGCCTTACAAAAACAAGAGCAGAGCATGGAAAACGTTATAAACTCTTTTAATGGGTCTTCACAGAAAAAAAAAAAAAATATTTCAAAGTAGTATTTACACCAAAGGTATAAATATCTCCTTATGAATAAATGATGTTGTTACCCAATAAGCCCTGCACTTGATCTCTCAGATCAAGCATGATTATTTAGCTCCTTCAGAGAGGTTAAAATAACCACTCCTACAGCACGGGAAACTTCTTTGTCATGCATAATTCCAGCCAGCAGGCAAACAGGTAAACAAAACCAGATAACATCAATTCAGATACAAGAAGGAAAAGCACCAATGGACAGCCTGGCCACATTGCAATAAATGCAATTTGTGAATAAAGTTAGGCTGGAAATCGGGAGACCATTTCAAAACGTCGGAGCAGTGAAGTTGCAGATCAGGTTTTTTTGATATAAGCGGGGGGGTAGAAGAACAAACAAGGCTCAGAACAGCTCCAAGTTTTCTGAAGGAGACAAGGTGTGGCTGCCTGCTGCCGCTGAGCTTTGAACCGTGATGCACCAACCCCTCCCTGTCTGGTGCTCCTCCGTATCTCCTGCGGCTGCCAAAGGTGCCGATCCTGCTGTCAGAGTGGAAGAGGCACCACCCGACACACCGGCACGCCACGTCAGGAGGTGACAACGTTCTCAGCCCCGGTGGCATTCCACATGAAACACCTCAACGCTGTGTTTCTGTGGTGCAGGGCCACCTTGGCTGGGCTCTGAACCCATGGCGTTGTGACGGGGTTGTCCCTGTCACTGAGGCTGATGGAGCTGGGCTCTTGTCTGTCACCTGATGGACCTGGGCTCTTGTCACCCGATGGACCTGGGCTCTTGTCACCCGATGGCACCAGCCCCTGACCCAGGGGGGTCCCAGGCCCTCAGCCCCCATCCCCATCTCCCCATGGGTGCCCCCACCTCGAGCCCCCACCCCAGCCTCGCCCCCCTGGGGGTGCCCCTGCCTCAGGTCCTGTCACCCCAGGGTGCCCCCACTTCGTCCCCATCCTCATCCCTGATCTCCCAAGGGTGCCCCCACCCTAGGGTCCCCTCCCCATCCCTGTCCCCTGGGGGTGCCCCCACCTCGCCCCCTCCCCATCCCTGCCCCCCAGGGTGCCCCTCCCAAGGGTGCCCCTTCCCCTCCCCCTCCCCTGGGGGTGCCCCCTCCCTAGCCCCGCCCCCTCCCCTTGGTCCCGCCCCCAGCCCCTCCCCTCCCCGCTCCCCCCCCCCCCGGGGTGTTCCCGGTCCCGCCTCGCCGAGTGCCGAGCGGGGCCCGCCCCCTCCCAGCCAATCACCTCTCCCCGCGCCTGGTCCGATCTCCCCGCAGCGCCCTCATTGGCCGCTCCCCTCCCCTCGCCTCAGGGCGGCGGCCAATGGCGGCGCGGGGCGCGCGGGGGAGCGGGGGCGGCTCCGGCGGCGGGTCCTAGCGCCGGGGTGCGGCGGAGCGGGGAACCGGAGACACCGGGGGGGCGCGATCGCGGCCGGTGGCGAGGCGCGGGGGTCCGTCGGTCGCCATGTCGGCGCTGTGGTCGCTGGGCGCCGGGCTGCTGCTGCTGCTGCTGTGGGTGCGGCACCGCGGGCTGGAGGCCGTGCTGGTGCACCACCGCTGGGTCTTCGTCTGCCTCTTCCTCCTGCCGCTCTCCATCCTCTTCGACGTGTACTACCAGCTGCGCGCCTGGGCCGTGCGGCGCCTGCACAGCGCCCCGCGGCTGCACGCCCAGCGGGTCCGGCACATCCAGGGACAGGTGGGGACGGGGGGGGAGGAGGCGGCTCCGGGCCCCTCAGCGCCCTGCCTGCGGCTGACGGGGCCGCCACGGCACCCGCGGGGCCGGGGGGGGGGGGGGGGGGGGGGAGAAACGGGCGGTGTGCCCCGCGCTGGGGGCCCGCGGGGGGCTCGGAACGGGTTTGTGGATCGAATTTGGGGTCCCGAGAGAAAAGCCCCAAACCTGTAGGGTCCTGGAAGCTCCCCCCTAACCCTTTCATAACTGCCCCCATTCCACCGGTATTTCGCTTACAGGTTTCTGGGGCTGCAGAGGGGCTTCACCGCTTTGAGGCACCCGCCCGCTGAGGGATGACAATATTTATAAATATCGTAAACCCTGAGGGAAGAATACACTGTTGGAGGTGTTTTACGTCTGAAAGCGTCGCTGTGTTGTCGCTTCTTGCAGGTTCGGGAGTGGAAAAATGAAGGCAGCAAGAGGTACATGTGCACCGGCCGGCCCGGCTGGCTGACCGTGTCGCTCCGTGTGGGGAAGTACAAGAAGGTGCACAAGAACATCATGATCAACCTCATGGACGTCCTGGAAGTGGACAGCGAGAGACAGGTAACATTCCTCGAAACGCTTCCATAACACTGAAGCCTACAGCGTTTTCTACTGTGTTTGTAGCTCAGGAGCAGGACCCCTTAAAGAACAAAGGATTTTTGTGGCAGTAGGTTTTGTAGACCCACCAATACTCAGGTTTTACAACGTGCACTTGGATCATTCTGTCCAAAAAAAAACAGCATATGGGATTGCTTAGTTTTATGTGCTGAAGTCTAAAAGCCCAGATTGATTTATGGGCTTGGGGACTGAGCAACAAGATGTTGAGGCAGAGGAGGAATCACTAAACAGTTTCAACTATTTTTAGTAGCGCTCGTGGGGAAGTAAGTCTCTGAATTCTGAAAACAGATGGGAGTACAATCCAGTTAGCCATGGTTTGTCATCATTAATGCCAAACACTTAGCTTATGCCTGATGGGAGGATTGTTTTTTTTTGGCTTTTTAGGTTGTTCGTGTGGAACCTTTGGTCACCATGGGCCAGTTGACTGCGTACCTGAATCCTATGGGCTGGACTATTCCTGTGGTGCCAGAGCTCGATGACCTTACAGTAGGTAAGGGTTGTTGTGATGACAGTAGACTGATTGATTTTGCTGCGTTCTCATTTGTTTTTATGCAGTAACGCCTTGCATTATTTAAAAGCTTCCTGAAATATTCTGTCGAACTTTGTGTTCCGTTAAGGCATTTGTGTTACAAGCACTTATTTTTTCCTTTTTCCAAATAATCTTAAAAGCCACACCCAGAGCTTAAAAGCAAAGCTTTGTTCTCGTAAATCACGTCCATTTTGAAGTGTGTTTCATTTGATTTGTTATGTGCTCTCTCAACAAGGTGGTTTGATCATGGGAACCGGCATTGAGTCTTCGTCCCATATCTATGGACTTTTTCAACATACCTGTGTGGCCTATGAACTTGTTCTTGCTGATGGAAGCCTTGTGAGATGTTCACCAGTAAGACAAAATGTTATTTTGCTATCATTTACAATGTCATTGACCGTTGTCAGTATGGATATATGATTTAGTATGACATACTTTTTGCAGACTGAAAATTCAGACCTATTTTATGCAGTGCCTTGGTCTTGTGGTACTCTGGGGTTCCTGGTTGCAGCAGAAATAAAAATGATCCCTGCCAAGAAATACGTCAAAATCCATTATAAGCCCGTAAGAGGACTGCAGAATATTTGTGAAAAGTTTACTGAAGAGTCTAAGAAAAAGGAGAATAATTTTGTGGAAGGACTCGTGTATTCTTTGGACGAAGCAGTCATCATGACAGGAGTCCTGACTGATGAAGCTGAACAAAGCAAGGTAACTGAAGGGAAGTTATTCACAATGAAAACAATGCCCCCAAGGTTTAATTGGAGCTACGCTACCGTATGACATTATAAAACTAGAATCATTATAAGATTAGAACAATTTCTTAATATGGGATGAAAACTTAGATCTGTCCGCCAGGATGTTTTAAATTGCAGCTCTTTGTTACTACAACAGTCTGTGCTCTAAATCTCTTCAATTGATGGGAAGCAACCCATTGATTTCCGTTATTACTGCAAATAATTTAATCTGCCTTTGCTTTGCAGTACCCAGGGAGGAAGAGAAGTATATTTTTTCATATACTCTGTTTCAACCTGCAGTTATTCAGAGTAACTCTTTCCCCAGCACGCTCTTAATGCAGTTAATGCTCCTAGTAAGACAAATCAGGCGTGTTTATAGAATGGACGTGCTGTCTGCTCACTGTATCGCTCAACCTGGATGCTTCTTCTCTGCCATAATGGGGCTTTGGATTAATGATGGGTTGAGAGGTCGGTGTCTTAGGAATCTGGTTCTGTCACATTCATGGTCTCCTATTACCCTGCTCATGGCATGCAAGCCTTGTTTAAATTCTCCATCGTGAGAAGAATGGTAAGAAGGAGCCATGCATGTGGTTGGAAGAAGGAGAAATGAAGGCTTTCTAGACTTCTTGAGACAGTTTCGTTTGAACTGTCACAGACGATATAATGTTGATCCTTCATGGTAAAGGAATTTCGGGGACGTACTTAATGTCTGGTAAGGTGTCATTGTCTTCTGTGTTGGGATTTGCTAATGAGTGTATGTTTCCTTGTAGATAAACAGAATTGGCAACTACTACAAGCCATGGTTCTTCAAGCACGTGGAGAAGTATTTGAAAGCTGACAGGACTGGAATTGAATACATTCCCTCGAGACATTATTACCATAGACATACGCGTAGCATCTTCTGGGAACTCCAGGTAAGACCAGCTCCAAAACTAAAATACCTATGGAAAGCTACTCCGCTCTGTCCCCGAGTAGGTACAATGTGCCTTCTTCCCCTTGGCAACACTGCTGTCTTGAGTGACAGAGAAAAAACGATGGTGTTCACGGCAAATGTAAAGCCCTGTATTTGGGCAACACAAATCCAGAGTCACTACTTTATATCTAAGGTATCAGATCATAACTTCCTAATTTCGGTTTTAGTGCTTTTCTGAATTTAAAATGTAAATACATACTTAAGCGTTAAGATTTTACGCCTACTAAGTGATTTCCAAAGGCAAACAGTGGAAGAACCATGAATGTGTCAATTGTGGCTGCAAATGTACCCGGCCTAAACTCATAATGCTCCTTATTTAGTTGCATCATTAATTTTAATTACATGAGCGCATTTGTAGTGATGTGCATTTATGCAAAACTTTTCATTTGACGTGCTGAAAGATGACTATTGCCACGTTTTGAATCTTTGCAGTGAGATACCAAATCCTTTCAGCTGCTGGAGAAGTTAAGCAGGAGTTTGCCATGCAGAAAGTACTTCCCATTTTACAGCTGTAACATTCTTCTAAGACCTGATCTTGCATGTGTCAGCTCTTGCAGGAGTTTTGCAACTTTAGCTTCTTATGAGCTCCTTCCACCCGTTTTTAAGATAATAGCTTACTTTTCTTGGAACTTCATTTTCTGAAAGTATTTGGGGCTGGCTGTGTACTGTGATTCGTATGGCTCTGAAAATCATTTGTCATAAGCAGAAGAGGCTTAGGAATGGGCTGTATAGCTCAATTCAGCCCAGACCTCTCTTAGTTCCTGTTTGTATTATAATAGCTTAGCAAAAGTATCAGCAGTTAAATTGATTGAAAATCTCATTTAATATTGCTCTGAGGAGTCTCAAGAATTGTCTTTTGGTTCACTTACACATTCCTAAGTTAAACTTTCCTTCTTTCCTCTTTAAAGGATATCATTCCTTTTGGCAATAACCCTGTTTTCCGTTACCTGTTTGGCTGGATGGTTCCTCCAAAGATCTCTTTGTTAAAACTCACCCAAGGAGAAGCGATTCGCAAGCTGTACGAGCAGCATCACGTTGTACAAGACATGCTGGTCCCGATGAAGAGCCTTGAAAAATCTATCCAAACCTTCCACGTTGACCTTAACGTAAGAACACCCATTTTTAAACTGCAGTGAATTCCAGAGCGCACGTGACCAGGGCTGTGACTGTTGGTTTTAAAGCATAATAGTCTGCTTGTGGGAAAGGTCGCTGTCTTATCAGGGGGGTACTGTTCTTTGCAAGTCCATGAGACAAGGCTGCAGAAGGAGTGAACACAGCTTTCTGAAGAATATAAACATGACATTCAAACTCCAGTAGAAGGCCAGCACTTTTAAAAGGTTTCATCACTTAGCAAGGCTTGCATAGATTTATTTTTTTCACCTAAATCTCTGGCAGTTGTGCTAAAACCAAATTGTGTAAATTATTTTCCCTTTCCTGTTTTTATTTCTGTATATATTGTAGTTTGTGTAAGAAGTACAAATTTGGCTATTTCAATTTTGGACTGACCTGGTAAAGAAAACACTTCCTTCCCTTTTATTCAGAATGTATTCAGTTTTTGCTTTGGGATCGGGGTGCGGGGGGCATTTCTGTTTTAAAGGTACATTCTGGTCTTTAAGGATTTGAGGAGGCGAGGGGCAGATGTAATTCCTGGAGCACACTGCACATATTCCAAACATCTTAATAAGTTTGTGTTACAGTCATTAGAAAGTGGATCTAAAAACTGCAGCTAGAGAACGGGAAAGGAAGAGCTGTGTAAGATCTGATCCCAAACTGGGACAATGTCCTCTTAATTCTTTCTTCATTTTGTCACCTTTGTTAAGAGATATTTTCAACAAACCGGTCATTCAAGCCAAGTGACGGGCTATTTTCTCACCTCTGCAGGTATACCCTCTTTGGTTATGTCCTTTCATATTGCCCAATAATCCTGGTATGGTCCACCCGAAAGGGAACGAAACAGAGCTCTACGTGGATATCGGAGCTTATGGAGAGCCCAAAAGGAAACAATTTGAAGCCAGGGCTTCAATGAGGCAAATGGAAAAGTTTGTAAGAAGCGTGCATGGGTAAGGTTCCCACTCGTTAGCGTGGTATTAGTGCCGTATAACTTACAGCTGTGGAGTTTAATCACTTTTATTTCGCAGTGCACCACTTCAATATCGCAATAATTTAACAACCACAATAATGAAAAGCTAACCTTAATTACTAGGTTTGATGCTACAATTTTTAAATACAACTTCGGTGATTTGATTGCAAAACCAAGCTAATAAACGGGCTCGCTGGCTGAAGTTCTTGGCAGTGTGCTTGGGACCTTGATAGCTTCCAAACGGGTCACCCATGCATCCTTTCAGCTCCAGACTGCTCTGGGAGTAGAACGTGCTGCAACAAAATATGTCCACGCAAGCAGAAAGACCTCAGCAGGTCTGCACTGACGGTATGTAAAGCAGTTGTACACCAGTTGCCGTGCTGAACTGGTGTTAGCGTGGGTTGGTGACCACTCATCAAGGCTAGCTAGCCCCGTCCTTAGGAAGGCAGCCGCTGAGCTTGCACACTGAGGCTGACTTGTTTGGAGGCTGGTTCAGGGCAGGGGCAGCACAAGTGCTGTTCTGGCCGCAGCTGGCCACACGCCCTTCAGGAATCCCACAGGCTGTTAAAGCTTGGACAGCTTCCCGGCCTGCCCTTGGGGCTGTCCTGCTCCCTGCGGTCCTGGCAGCGTGTGGCAGCTCTGCCCTGTCCTTGGCTGGTGCGTCCTCGTGCAGGGAGCCGAGCCTTGACTGTTCACCCTGATCCCTAGGCGGCAGTGGGAGCCCTTCCTCTCACAAGTGGCACTTTCAGAGCCTCCTTTTCCCTGCCCCGCTCCTTGTTACACAAGACCACGGTGAGATGTGCACCCACCATCTGTCAGCAACTCGTGCCAGCCCTATTTGCTATAGTAGTGCCAGCGGAAAAGCAGTTACTTGTTTCTCAGGAACAAAACCCAACTACGTGGTATTTTTACACCATCAGGCTAAGTTAACTCCATTTCTGTTTTGACCTATTTCTCAGTCTAACAGTGATTCTGTCCCATGTGGCTGAGTAACAGTGGTGAGTCTGCTTCAAGGTGATTTGGAGAATGTAAATGACTTTTACCTGTAATAAGTGATCTGCCAGAGAACAAAGCAACCAAAAGCTAATTTTAAGCTTTTTTAATTAACTTGAAATCAAGCTTCTAATTTAATTCTCTTTACTAACCGAGTTTAGCCTCTTCCGTACCTGTCACTGGAAAATAAACAATGTATAAAAGCTTGATGTCACCGTTCATAACCACAGCAACAGAGCTTTTATGTACCTGTATTTTGCTGCTGTACTCTGATGCTGGCTGCGTTTTGGAGAGGAGAGTATGAAAGTAAGAAAAAGTCCACAACTAAATGATTCAATTTGGTTTTGTAAATGGACCTCTGTTACACCGTGCCTCATTTACGCTATAAACTTAAGTCTTGCCCTCGTCTGATCTGGCAGACTTCACGGTTACAGTCTCAGTGTTGAGTTCAAAGAAATCTTAAAAACGAGAAGGACGTGGCACCGCATCTGTCCTGAAGGCGTTTTGTAATGCTGCTGGGATGAGGTGCCGTGACGGTATCTCCATGGATCGTAAGAAAGCATGCAGGGAAAAAAAATCAAACACTTCATTTTTTGAAGCTGAAATTAAAAAGCTTTCAACGGAAGAAAAAGGAATGCAGGCTTTCCAAAGCAGATAGAGAAGTATTTGTCAGGGATCATTTAGGTCATGTGTGGTTTGCAGTGCTGGGGGCCAGACTCCTGGTTTGGGGCAACTTCTGAAGTTCTCTCCAGACTTGCGTTCTGTGAGCACGAGCCGTGAGAATACGTGGTTTGGGGAGATGAGGCTGCAGATGGTGAGGAGGTCTGAACGTGAACCACAGGTTTATATACATTTTTTAGTTCCTCTCCTTTTCTCTTTGTAGTAGCAAAACTAATAAAAGTGGCGGTACACTGATGGCTGAAGACACTTTTGGAACCAAATATTAAAAGCAGCAGTTATTCCTATTGCTTTCTCTTCCCATCTTTACCAAAACGTCTGTATCGGTATTCTGCTGTTTACACCATCAGATGTTATTTACTCTTGGAAGAGAAATCATGGTAGCATTAAATCCACAAAATATAACTGGCTGAGTGTCCCAGCACAATCCATATGAGCAATTAGATTTGCTTGGTTTTAAAAAAGCCTTTTTTTTCTTTTTCTTTTTGGAATGTTTGCTCTTCATAGCTTGCCCTGCCTGTTTGCTTTTTGGTTCTGTTTCAAGCCCTGCGGCACAATTAATACTGAATCCGTCTCTTTCTTCCTTTTTTATTTTTTTATTTCAGCTTCCAGATGCTGTATGCAGATTGCTATATGACCCGTGAGGAGTTCTGGGATATGTTTGACGGCTCGTTATACCACAAGCTGAGGGAGCAAATGAATTGCAAGGATGCCTTTCCAGAAGTGTATGACAAAATCTGCAAAGCTGCCAGGCACTGAGCCTGAGTGACCTAATTAAGCAATCAGGGAAAGATGAATTTACCTGTAGCTAGCTAGCCAGTCTATCCTTTTTAAAGAAAAGCTTTATTGCCTCCAAATAAGCTCATTCTTGTTGACGTTTAAAGATATGAATTCATGCTTTATAAACTTATGTTTAGTATTTCTTAGGATGCTTTAAAACCATTTTTCCAACCGCAAAGTGATTGTTTTTAAGAGATCTGAAGTGCTAGCCTTTGTATCTTGGCTCTGACGTAGTAACGTAGGTGAATTCACCTAGTTCCAAACACGAGAAAAATAACTGGAAAAGATGACACCGAAGAAACAGCAGCTATACGCTGTAGCTATATTTAAAATTACTTCTGAAAATGGTAAGGAGGTGACAGAAATAGGTGCCAAAGCTGAATTAATTGTCAAATTAATCATGATGTTGAAAACATTTGCCTCCAGTCAGTAACCTGTAGGGCAGCTTAGTAACAGCACCACGACCTGGCTGTGCAGCGCCGCACGATGCTGCGTGGTGCTGGGCTGCTTGGGGTTATCCCGCGCTGCGGTCTCAGTTCAACTCCCCAGCAGTTGGTTCGGTTCCACAACTGAGCACGGAGGTGTGAAGCAAATGCTTTTTACTTGTGCCTGTCAGGTT
This sequence comes from Oxyura jamaicensis, assembly GCF_011077185.1. Lineage (NCBI taxonomy): Eukaryota > Metazoa > Chordata > Aves > Anseriformes > Anatidae > Oxyura > Oxyura jamaicensis. The sequence goes on along the minus strand of NC_048900.1, from coordinate 26,797,901 downwards.
TGTGCTGATTCTGATTCTAACATGTAAGTGGATGTAGGGTTACTTCTTTAATGGTTGATAGTATATTGGTTTTTTTTGCCTCAAACTGTTGCTGTTCTGGCTTTGTACAGCTGAAAATATGCTGCTATGTCACATAGGCAAGTATTTCAGTTTTTTACTTGTTGTGGGTCAGTTTATTTGTTTTTTTTTTTTGGTTTTGCCTTTTGTTGGTTTTTTTTTTTTGTATTTTTGGTTTTTTGCTTTTGCTTAATTTTAGTGCCTTATAAATACTCAGTTGGAGGAGGACGTGGCTCATTTGAGACCATTCTGTCCTGTCCAGCAGGAAAAGGAAGTGTGTCCTCACAATTTAAGGCTTTATTTTTACGAGGTTTTGTTAGAGCAAGTGGCTGTGGGTAAGAAGAAATCTTGCTGCGGAAGCTCGGTATACACAGGCATTGGTTCTGACTCGAAGAAGGTTTTTGCTTTGAATTTTAGCTAGATTAGATTGATAGGCTTTGTAAAAGGACTGTTTCAGTCACCTGGGGAGGAAATCAATAGCAAGTACTGTTGGATTTCCCCTTTTGATGCATGCTGGTGAAAACAGCATAGATGCGCACTTCATGCAGTCAAGTGCAGAGGCGTGGAAGTGCTTTGACTCCGTAGCTGGAAGCATGGTGCCAAACTAAGCCCGTGTCTTGTCCAAGCAGTATGTAAATTTGTTATCCTCAACCCTGCTGAGCCTGAGGGAGTAATTTTCTTGAGGGTGGCACGGAGGGCAAGTGAAGACCGCTTTAAATGGTTTGCAGTGGGAAACTTTTGTAATTTTTATTTGAGTGCTAAACCAATGATTTTATTTATTGATAGATGGATGTTTATGGTCCAGATGAAACCAATGATAAAGCAGTAACAAGATTAAGCTTGGCCTGTTACTCAGTGATGCATGCTGGGCAAATTCCGTGCAAGTAAGGTACCCCTTAAAGCCCTGCCAGGGGGCTGGTAGCAGGAGCGGCCTGCCAAGGGGAGACGCAGCCAACGCAGTGCCTGCGGTGCTGCCCAGACCACGGAGCTGGCCAGGCAGGAGGCAGAGCTGTGTCAGTGATCCAGGAGCGCCCGCTACACTGCTCCAGGCTTCGGGGTACCTGGGAAGGCAACCGCTGATCCTCAGACCTGTAACCTTCTCTTCCCATCCCTGCGAGGGAATGGCACAAGAGCAGTTTCCTTGTTCCTGTGCAATGCTGTGATTTAGCCCAGTGCTTGTAAGATGATCTGTGCAGAGCAAGAATTGGTTTGGTTAGTTTTTAAAGGGCAACGTTAAAGCAGCTAGAGAATATGCAAATACTTTTCCTTAAGCTGTGTTTCTCTCACTTATGTACTGATGACCTTTAGGTATGCACTGTACTTGTTTTTTCATTCCTTTATTTATTGGTATGGTGTGATTTGGTACTGCAACCGTACCAGTCCCACACATGCACATGCATAATTGCTGCTGGTCTTGATTTTTGGCTGTAAAAGCTGTTTAAAATAAAAATATAGCCCGTGTACTGTCCATGGTGGTGTCTTTTAATGAATTATAACTTTTTTAACAGCTCTGTTTATTCTTTCTTGTGCTTATTGTATTGCTACAAGTGGTCAGCAATTACAGAGAGAAGCTGCTGTGTTGGTCAGAGAGCAGAGCTGTTGTGAGGCTGTTAGATGAGCAGCCTAAGGCTGCAAACAGCTTTGAAGGAATGTCATTGAAGACCTCTTATCTCCGCCCCAAGACACACCTTAGAGCTGAGCCTTAACCCTTTGATTATGTCCCATTAGCTTTAAATGTTTCTAAGATCCTCATGGTGCTGATTCAGCTTTTTGCCCCCCTTGCCCCACCCCTTCCCTGTGACTTCGTGGCACAGGAGAACAAAACTTTTGGATTTAGCTGCCTATGTCAGGTGCCGTAGCACCTATCTCATTCCTCTCACTGGTAAAACTGATCCCTGGCTCGAATGACCAGCCGCAGAGGTGAGGATGAAGACACAGTGCCCTCTTCAGCCTGAGGAGTTTTACATCCACATCTTCTGTTTCTTTGAAAAACGCCTTTACAGCAACTCTGTAAGCTTGGATGGAGGTATTCCTGCCCTGCTACACCTTGCTCACAGCTTTCACTTCTTCCAGGGCTCTTTCCAGGCAGAAGTTCCTGTGCTTTCTCTTGAAAATCCAGGCTGCCAAATGCCTAAACTCACCTGAAACGGCAATCCAGTCGCTAAGGTCCTACATTCCTTTAACCAAATAAATTTTTAGCCCTGACTTATGCTGTGTTTCGCAATCCTCTCTGTTTCTACCCCAGCAGGATTTCTGTAGCCTGTACTCACCCACATCACTGCTCAGGCATTTCCCTTTGGAGGCCGCCTTTTTCCTTTGCTTGCCTTTCTATTACAATAATCACTATTTCTTTAAATTACTATAGTTTTACCTGTGTTCAATTATCTCTCCCACCAAAGGGTAATTGCAGATTAATTAGCATACGTAATCAGCCACAACTAACATGTAATTACACCTAAATTTAATTATTCCAGTCTGCTCTAAACAGGGGTATGAGACTTCATAAAGGTTAACTCTAAGCGAAGCAGCGTACTCATGGTATACCTTTATGGCCATCCTTGGTTACAACGGACACAACTTTCTGCTCATTTCACTTTGTTCGTCGCCTCCAGCTCTTAATACCCTACAAAAGTTGGAATGATTACACCGAATTCCCCCTAATGCCCTCCAGCTGCTGACAAACATCTGAGTTGTTAATTCAAGTGGAGCTGCTCGGAGGTAGCATGGGACAGGTATGCAAACAGTTGCAGAACGCCTGACCCCTCCCAGCTGCCGTGGCACTGTTTTCTCAGACCCAGCTCTCTGAGTTGCAGCAGTAGACCTTGGGCTGACAGCAAAGACCTTCTTTGAACAGTGCGACCTGAAGGGGAAGGAAATGCTGCATGCTGAACGAGCTGTGTGCGCCAGCAAACCTTCCTTTCATTGACTTACACTGACATCCTCTTCTCAACTGTGTCAAGTTGGAAATAAAATTTAAAAATAATAATTACTCAACAGACAATTTAGAGTGATGATTGTCTAAGGAGTGTTTTATTACGGCAGCACAAGACTTGAGTTGTTTCCTACCTCCTGTTGCCAGTATTCTCGTCTGCGCCATCCCATCTGCTGGCGTGTCTGTGGTTTATTCACCGATCCGAGCTTCCCAGCACCACCTTACATGTGGAAAACAGGAGTGACTTCTTCACAAATGGCTGGGCAGCGTGGAGCAGAAATCAAATCTCTCCAGTTGTTTTTCGCAACAGGCCTGAGCCGCTCACTGTGAAAAGAGGATGTGATTCAGTGGACTCAAATTATTGGTTGGATTAATCTCATTAGTCTTAATGAGCGTGGAGGTGAACAGAGCTCTTAAAAGCCTGCCTATTCCCTTGAAGGCACAGCTGTAGCTTGAAAAGTGATTTTGGAGCTGGTGCTATTTGATCATAGAGCAATCCAGTGCATTTGAACATCCTGCTCACTGTTCAGATTCTTCACTTTTTTTTTAATCCCTAATGGAACTGCAAACTTAACAAAGCTGGGCGACACTGAAAGCTCGATTTCATTATGCCTCCTTCATCACAGGATAGCTAACGGAGCTGCCTCGCTGAAAGCTGTCAGGTTGTATTCAGCTAAGGCGCGTTTCTAACTACTCTCTGGAGATCAAGACAGCCTTTGCAGAGCTGCAGCCCGTAGTGCCACCGCAGCAGTTGGCTAATCCTGGCCACAAGCAAAGGTGAAAGCAGAGGGCTGTCCTGAGGTCCCTCATTAGCACAGTTCCTAACTGCTTCGCGGGGCTTCTCACCCTGGCGATTTCAAAGCCCTTTGTGGTGGAGCTGAGCCTTGTTATCTTCCTTCTTCAGATGGGTAAACCAAGGCACAGGCTGAGAGCACGATTTTTGTTCAAGGCCATTGATCAGCCAGTGCTGGGAATGAATCAAGGCAGCCTGGTCACCCATCCCCTGTCCAGCTCCTTCCCAGGCTGCCTCCTCTAACTGGGATGGATTTATCTACACCTCCACAGCATACAAGTTGCATTTCACGAGGTGGAAGAACAACCACCCTAGTATCCTGGAAGTGCCTGGATAACCAGTACCTCTTTAACCTCCTGCTGCCCTTGCACATCAGGGAAGCACGGAGGTCTCCTCACTTTTTCACAGACATTAACGTGCTCATTCACAGAGGGCACCTGCTGTGCGGCCAGCAACTGTTCCTTAGTCCCACGGCAGCCCTTTAACTCCACAGCCATCCCTTCTGCTATTTAGCCTCTCACATCAGTTGTAAAGCACCAGGAACATGTCCTCAGGAGTTGCTCTAGCCAAATGGTTTTCCTGCAGGCCAGTGCGAAACCGCCTACAGCCCCCGTCGTACGTCAGACTTACAGCAGGTAGGCGTCCTGCTTCAGGTTGCTCAGGTACCGCTGAGTGTCATGCAGGTACAGGGACTGGTACCTGAGCTTCCGAGGGTAGTTTTCACCCTTGGTGACATCGTAGCGGCCAACGCCTACAGGATTCTGGAAGCAGAAGGTCACACGTGTGGTTTCCCATCATTGCAGAGGCAAAATCAGGCAGTGGCTTTCTGTGGCTAGGCCTTCAATTGCAAAAAATCCAACAGTATGTGGAATATCTTAACTAAGGTCTGTATTGCAGGGGAGGGAGGAGGAGACATGCTGACTGATGTTAGCCCAGCCAGGCCCCTTCACAAGCAATTCCTGTCGTCTCACCGGCCCTCAGAGGAGCTGGGCCTGATTAGCTCCGCTGGCTCAAGCGTGCTCCCCGGTTGCCTACTGCTAGCGATAGCCACGGGCTGCTTTATGGCAGCCTTGCCACTGAAAAGTAATCTGTCAGGTTCCCCAGCAATTACGAAGATGTCTTGACCTCTTGCAAGTTGCCTGCTCCCCATGCAGCTGCACAAAGGAGAGAGAGAGCCATGTGGAAGTCCGCTCCTTGTCCCTAGCCAAGGTGGGCTGTTTGAAACCAAAGCTTTCCTTGTCTGCTTTGAGCCCTTCAGGCTTTGTTCTGGCTCTCCATGGGGAAGCTGCACGGCTGAATACAGCTCTGGGAACAGGTAGTAAGGGAAGGGCTCGTAGCTACACTGGCTCTTCAACGTGCTGCTGATGCTGCTAGAGGGAAAGCTGGCTTTTAAGTAGCAGAATATGACTTTCTGGGAGGATACAAGGAGCTCCTGGCACCTAAAAGGACTCGGAGCAGCAGGCAATCCAGCTGCTTTCATCCATGAAACGCATCCCTTGCCTGCAAATGATGCAGAGCAAACTTAATGGGAAGGGGACATCTGAGCGTCCACAGGGAAGTGCAGAGGCCTGAGGATGAGGCAGGGGGGGCTGTGGTTGCTGCTGGGCTCCTGTCCTGCCATCAGCCGGGCTGCACTGCCCGAGGGCAGCACAAGCTCTGCCGCGGGTGCCCACAGTTGGTGCAGGATCACAAGTTTCTGTTGACCTGGCAGGAGTTTGGGCCACGTGCTTTTATTCACCATTCATTCTTCAGCAACACGTGCTGGGCAAGAACGGCACCCGGAGAGGGGCTCACCTCCTCTGTGGAGGACTGGCATCTGGCCACCTCACCCAGGGTTCCTGGATAGTCAGGGGGGAGAAAAATGCTCCTGCTGAGGTCAGCCTGCCCTTCTTGTGGAGACACACCTGACCTGGTGAGGCCTGTCCTCTCACCCTCACGGGGTGCCAGCAAGGGATCGGGGATGGTGACAGAGGGAGCTCCCAGCCTGACACCTCCCGTGTCCCTCTCCTGCCGCGTTCCCTGCTCGCTCACCTCGTTCCCAGTGAAGAGGCGGTCGGACTTTCTGTCAAACCTCTTGGCAGATGACCAGAACGGGGGCTGGTTGAAGTCTGCCGATCCCTCAACAGGCTTGGGATCGTACGAGCCGGGCCCCACCACATACTGTGTGAAAGGAAACCTCTTAGGCTTCGGCCTGCGTGCAGAAAGCTGCAGGGCTGCCCCAGGCCCCCGGCACCCCCAGGTGAGCTCGGTGGCTCCGTCAGGACAGGCAGGTCCCACGGGGATGGTGTGGGGACACCCCGCTCCCACTGACCGCATCCCTCGGGCACTGGCTGAGCGTGGCCCAGAAGATCCTCTCCGAGGGGCAGCCTGGGTTCCTCGGCAGGGTGCTGAAGCATCCTTTCTTCTTGTTTTCCTTCGACATCAGCTCATCCAGGAAACTCTTGGCAGTGCCAGCGCTCAGCTCGGTGCCTTTCCTCTGCCGGGGCAAGGGAGCGGCGTGAGGGGCTCGGCTGCTGGTGGTCTCTGCAGCCACCCCATCCATCCCTTGAGAGCTGAGCCTTGGCACTGCTCGTGGGCACAATCCTGCTCCCCTGCGCTCTGCCTGCTTCACCTGGCCGCTCACATCCAAAGGAAGCCAAAGAGCAAAACGCAAAGGGGGTCTGGCAGCTCTCCACCACAGTCTGACCCATTTGTGGGGGCAGTGCCACAGCTTGTTGAGAAACCCCATCCGGGCGTGTTGTCCCAGGGCTACGCACCTCCCAGTCGTGCCGCCGGCCACTGCTGGGCTTCGTCTTGTCCCCTGAGACCTGGCAGGGGACGCGGCCGCCCGCCCGCCGCAGCCCCTCATCGATGCTGCTGGGCAGGGAGTAGGTGCCGGGCCCCAGGCCGCTGCCCTGCAGGCACAGGGGGGAAGGCAATGGGGCCATGCTCAGCGGGGGGACGGGGCCACCCCATGGACGTGTCCCCGGGGCAGGGGGCAGGACATGCCGTGGCTGATGGTAGAGCACACTTCTCCGTCCTGCTGTCCATCAGCCCTCGCGTGCTGGCAGAGCGCTTGTCCCTCTCCTCCAGCGGGGTGTAGGGGTTCCCCCGGGGGCCGTAGGTGCCGGGGCCAGGGAAGCAGTCCTGTGGGAGAGACGGGACGGCATGGGCAGCCCCCGACCAGCCCTAGAAGGGGGAACGATGCCCGCAGTGATGCCAGCAACTCCCCAGTCAGGCTGAGACGTACCCGCCGGCCACTCCTGAACCTCGGCTCCCGTGTGTCACAGATGCCCCGAAGGCTGGAGGGCCGCGTCTCCTGCAGGAAGCCCCTGATGTTGTACGTCCCTGGGCCCAGCCTCTCCTCCTGCAGCAGAGGGCAGAGCATGAGGATGAGCCGGGCACTGCTGGCAGCGCTGCCCGTGTCACTTGGCCCCCAGGAAATGTGCACGGAGGGTGGATCGACCCCAGCTCTCACCTGGCGTTTGCGTTTCTTCTTCATCACCTTGAAGTGGAAATGGGGCAGCTGGATCTGCCGCGAGCCCGGCTCTGCTCCGGCCCAGATGTAGGCTGTTGCTCTCCCCTGCAAGGCAGAGCAGGAGCACCGCTGTGCGTACACTGCGGCCCCACGTCCCGCTCCTCATCCCAATGTAAGGCAAAGAAAGGGGTTTGCTCTTGGGTGGCTCGGGACTTGGCAGACACAGCCTGCATGTGGCCTGGAAGGTGGCTCCCAGGGAAAGCTGGGCTTTGCTTTGAGTCCTCACTGCCCACAGACCCCAGGAGCAGCTGCTCTGCCGAGCTGCATGCTCCCGAGCCTGGGGTGTGAGCAGCTTGCATCCACGCCAACACCCCAGGGTGCTCCCGAGCCCGAGCTGGGTGTCCCCAGCTGTTGTGTGCAAAACGGTCACAGCCAATTTGGGAGCTGCACCGGTAATTCTGGCTCTCCCCCCCTGTACACACAGCCTCACCTGGCTGCCCATGTCTCATGCAGGTGGCTCTGCTTCCAAGGGGCTGTGCTGGCAGCCCATGCCGTGGCAGCCCTCGCCATGGTACCCACGTTCTGAGCCAAGCTCAGGATCCTGGCTGGAACGGGGGCTCCAGCCTGGCAGCCCGGAGCCCTGCCACCCTGCCTGTAGCAGGTCCCCCGAGCCCTCAGGGACAGGCGTGTCGATGGCTCTGAGCAAGCACCAGAGGACAGTTTAGCTGCAAAAGTGTACAGCCCATGGCTGGCTCCCACCAGGGACCCAGTATTCCTCTCCCAGCACTTGCGTTCCCATGTGTCACACAAACCGGTTCACCCCAAACACCACGAGGATGCAGGGGATGGTGTCACCACCCAGTGTCCCCTAGAGGGGTGCCCATCTGTGTAAAACCCATCTCTGCTCCCTACAAAGGTGTGACCCACGATGTAGGGCACCCTGCACTGGCAGATGCTGTATGCACCTAAATCCTAGGCAGCCCTGAGCCCCGGATCACGATAGGCATTCTTCTGGTTGACATAATTACTGTGTTTGTACCAGTGTGGTTTATTTTCGGTGTCGTCTGCTCAGGAGGAGCTGTCTGAAAGCTCCCAGGGGTTGCTCAGCAGGGCCTGCATGTTGGGTAGCTGTCAGGGGGGCAGGTGACATGTAGTGCTGTTCTATCCCCCAGGAACTTCCCGAGGGGTGGCTCTAGGACAAACCCTGCGATGACTGCCTTCCTGGGCATATAAACATCATCCTGGAGTTGTGTGATTACAGTAACGTCACTGGAAGCAATGGAAGCTCTCAGGAAATTTACCTCATGAGATGTGCGAAGCAGTGCTGTGGGCTCGCAGAACCTCCATGCTGTGTAAGACCATGCCCAGGGTCAGCCAGGATGCTGAACCCCAGGCCCGAAGTGCAAATCCTCCACAGAACAGAGAGAAGTTTGGCTGCTGAACAACTTCACCTCTCACCTGCCCTGCTGGCAAGGAAATAAACATTTTCCACCACCCGGTGAGGATCCAGAACTGTGGCTTCTCCAAGACCAACCTTCTGCCCTGCTTTGGCAGGGTCCTGTAGCCAGTATGACTGGGCCAGGGTAACACCTTTATTTGCCCCCCACCCAGCACAGCAGGAAAAAAACAGAGCACAGACAGGCTTTCAGGCACAAAGCCCCAAGCTTAGCTCCTCATCCAGTGCTGCCTGCTGGTTTAATAAGAGATATCAGCTTTCCCTGCAGACCATGCCTCCTGTATAGCCTCAAACCCTCACAGTTAAAACACCGCCCCGGCAAATCAATCCAAGATGGTTTTGTCTCTTTGATCAGCACAGCAGGCAGTAAGTCACTGAAGGAAAAGTGTTTCGCTTCTGCGGCTGGAACAAGCGATAGAAACAGTGAAGGACAACTCTCCGGCCCTGAACCGCCTGGTGAAAACCTTCCCCTTGCTGAGCAAGCAGGAGATGGCCATGGGGATATCCACTGTGGCACCAGGTGTACTGCAGGACCTGCAGCTCAACCGCTGCATGTCTTCCCAATGGTGTTTCCATTACTCGCTTAATTGCGGTGAGAAACACGTGGGAAGAAGCAATTACCTGGCAAAACTAGTGGAGGCGGTTTGGGAGTGAAGTCGTTATTTGGGAGCCAGGGAACCACAGCCAGATCCTGGCTCAGGCACTGAGCTGCTGAGAGACTTGTCCCTCTGGGCAACGCTTTACAGGATGCTGAGTCCTCTTGCAGGGCTGTCTCAAGTATTTAGTGGCTTCAGTGCTCCTAAATCACCCAGGAGCATTAAAAATGCCCCCTTTAATCCCTTGATTTTCCCATCTCCACACCTCTATGAATAGGACCGCACCTTTGTGTGTATTCCCTCTTCTAGAAGAATCATTAAAATTTCCTCAAATCCCATTTCTGGGGTTCACTCTTACTTCCTTATATTTTAAAATGATGATTTAATTCCTTGTAAAATGATGGTCAGTGAAGTGAAATCTCCTCCCCTAGTGGAGTACTTTTATATGTGCTTACAACTGCTCTTCAGAGTCTTAATGTCCACTGAGCTCCAGTTCCAGGCAGGAGGCTGAGAAATGCAGCAAGAAGGCAGTCACTGGGCACGGGGGGATGTCCACCCGTTCAGTGTGACTTGAGGAATCTGCAATGACACAGGACAAAGGCTTTTGGTCTCCCATCCTTTATTCAGGCACACTCCCATGGATGGCCAAGCAGTCCAACCTCTGAGGTTGCCATCCCCTTGTCCCTGGCCCTGAGTGGGGAAGGGGAGCAGATGAGCACAGAGGACATCGCAGACACGTGGGCAGCACAACATTCCTCTGGACCAGCTGCTTTCAAGGACTGCCAGGAACCAAAATTATACCCGAGCCCAACAGGACGATGTCCCTGGGGGCTGCACAGCTTCCCTAGCACTGCTAGCCAGGGGTTCCAGCCATCGCGCTGCTGTCAGGGGGCACTGCCCTTGGCCAGGAGCTGGCCTGAGGAGTGTATTTTAATGCCTGTCACCACACTACAGCCGGGTGTGAAATGTGCCTCCACATGAAGGCATATCCGCAGTGCCTGGAGTGCGCTGAGACGGGTCAGGGCTCGCTGCCTGCCAGCACAAAACAGCCTCCGAGGGGCCTCGAGGTCTGCCCGCGGGGCCAAACCGGGGCACCTCGCACCCCTCGGGACGCCGGCTCCGTGCCCTCAGCCACCCACGGCCTCCCCTCAGCGCCTCGCGGCCTCCGCACGTCAGGCGGCGCCCTCAGTCCCTTCCCTTCCCGCCCCTCCCCGCCGCCGCCATGACGGAGCCTCCCCCCGGCGGCCATTCCCGCTTCCGGCCGCCGCCGCCATTTTGTGGGCCGCGCCCCCAGCCCCTGCCCGCGGCGTTCCCCCCACCGGGGCCGGCCGCCGCCATGTCGGGAGGGCTCCGCGGGTGGCGAGCGGCGGCCGGCCCGCTGCTGCGAGCCTCCGGGGCCCCTCACGGAGCGAGGCGGCGGCGGCTGCTGCTCTCTCAGCTCTTCCAGCCCCTAAACCTGCAGGGCGAGGGAGGCGAGGCGGGCTGGGAGCCGGGCAGCCGCAGCCACAGGCTGATGGTGCAGGGGGGGCTCATCCACCCCGGCAGCACCGGCTGCTACTGCTACCTGCCGCCCGCCGTCCGCGCCATGGAGAAGCTCGTCCGCCTGATCGACGGGGAGATGGAGGCCGTCGGCGGGCAGAAGGTGAACATGCCCAGCCTGAGCTCGGCAGAGCTGTGGCGTGCCAGCGGGCGCTGGGAGAATATGGGGCCGGAGCTGTTCCGCCTGGCTGACCGGCACGGCAAGGACTATTGCCTGGGTCCTACGCACGAAGAGGCGGTCACGGAGCTGGTGGCCTCGCAGAGCAGCCTGTCCTACAAGCAGCTGCCGCTGCGCCTCTACCAGGTGACGAGGAAGTTTCGGGATGAGCCCAAGCCCCGCTTCGGCTTGCTGCGCAGCCGGGAGTTCTACATGAAGGACATGTACACCTTCGATGCCTCCGAGGAGGCGGCTCGGCAGACCTACGAGCTGGTGTGTGGTGCCTACCACAGCCTCTTCGAGCGCCTGGGCCTCCGCTGCGTCCAGGTGCGGGCGGCCACGGGCAACATCGGGGGCACCACGTCCCACGAGTTCCAGCTGCCAGCGGACATTGGCGAGGACAGGCTCATGCTGTGCCCTGACGGACACTTTGCGGCCAACGTGGAGATGCTCAACGGGGAGCAAGCTTCGTGCCCCACGTGTGGAGAGAAACTCACCCAGACTAGAGGGATCGAAGTGGGGCACACGTTTTATCTGGGTACCAAGTACTCCGCTGTCTACAATGCCATCTACTACTCTCCCGACAACAAGCCCCACCTGGCAGAAATGGGTTGTTACGGGCTGGGCGTCACTCGCATCCTGGCAGCGTCCATCGAGGTGCTGTCAACGGAGGACAGCATCCGTTGGCCGAGCCTCATCGCGCCCTACCAGGTGTGCTTCATTCCCCCCAAGAAAGGCAGCAAGGAGGAGCAGGGAGCCGCGCTGCTGGAGCGCATCTACGATGACTTTGTTGAGGCCCATCCGCACCTCGCGGGTGATGTGGTGCTGGATGACAGGACACAGATGACAATCGGCAAAAGGCTGAAAGATGCCAAAAAGCTGGGGTATCCCTACGTGGTCATAGCTGGGAAGAGGGTTTGTGAGGACCCCCCGGTCTTTGAAGTTTGGGATCAAAACTCGGGTGAGGTTTTGTACCTCACCAAGGAAGGTGTCATTGAGTTACTGAGTAAAGTGCAAGTCCCTTAAAATCCCTGTCTCCTAATCTCTCATTTTTGCTGCACGCAGTAGGCCTGAACAGTTTAAGGAGCTGCAGGCTGTCAGCGATGGCTCTGGGTGAGCAGAGCCATATCCAGTTCACATCAGAGCCACCCGTGGCGTCTTGCAGCAGCGCCAGGAGATGGGGTGAGCAGGGTCAGGCCACATTCCCCCATGGGCTGTCCCTGTGGTTTCATGGGCTTTGCTTTTGTTCAAACAATGTTCCTCTGGCTACAGCCCACGCAAGCCCCAGCAGAGGCTGCAACAGGGGGAATCAGGAGGCCTTTCCTTCACCCTTTTCAGGTACTGAATTCTTTAAATGAAGTGTTTTCAGAGGGAGAGAAAGGAAAGTGCCTTTCCCTGGCTTGCTTGTTCTCTTTGGAGACACCCAAGTTCTGTGAATGTGGAGTTGAATTTGCACATAATTTTATGTGCAAATTAATGTATGTGTTTACACAGAGAGATCCTTCCCAGCCTTGTTCCTGCAAGCATTTGATGGTGCTAAATGCTGAGCATGCACCCATCCCTATCACACTGCTGTCATCTCCTCCATGAACCCTTACGTGACTGTGCTACCCAGCCCTGGACAGGGAGATCTTTGGAGAGAATTGCCTCGCCCCACGCTGCAGCTTCTGGATCTGCTGCATCTAGAGATCACAACAACGGGGCCACTGCCATGTAGGACTTGATGGCAGAGCCACTGCTCTCCTTGTGCTCCCAGAATTGAGGAGGTCATCTACTCCTTCCCCCCATCTGAGGCAGGATCAGCTCTATCTGCCATCTTCATGGGAGATAAACCAGCTGCTGAAAGCCTCTGCACGAGTGCAGCGTGCGCAGCAGCCCTGGGTGCAGTGGGGGGTCTGTCCCATCAGCATGGTCTGCCACTGCCCTCAAGACCTGCCTTGCACTGCAGGTACACTCAGGTGCACAAGCAGCGTAAGGTCACAGCAGTGGCCTTCCTTGATGAGGTGAAGTGATCAACTCAGCAAATGCTGTTGTGATTCAGAGGAGTGCGAGCTTTGGCTCTTTTCCTGGCAAATCACCGTCTGCTCTGCTGGACAGGGGGGCTGGGGGAAGCTGGGGGGCTCTCACTGACACCACAGAAATTCCAGCAAATTGCACCTGACTCAGGGAGCCCAGTTCCAGAGGGGCTGCACACACAGGGACCCTGCTAGCTCCTGCTCGAGAGTCAAGAAACAGTATTGGATGCATTTTTATTTTTTTTTCCGGTACAAAATGGCTTATTCCTGCTGGTGGGCTCATGCAGTTCCCCTCCTGCTCTAAACCAGGCTGTGCGTGCAGTCCCAGCTCAGCCGTCGGGCTGTTCATTGTCCGTGCTCGGAGGCTGCCGGTCTGCACAGCTGATGTGCACGTGGGAGGTCTGTGTGTGCAAGACGTAATTAGCTGTCATCACATGTGCTGGAGCCTTCACAGCAATCTGTGCAGCAGTCTGATGCTTACCCCAAGTATCGAGCCAAAGAATTTGCTGTTTCCTATCGTGCTATTGACTTATTTATTCAGTTGGGTTTTTACTTTAAGCTCCGCCGTAAGCCAGAGGTAAGGCAGCTCTCACGTGAATATTGCCTTGCCTTGTGAGGAGCTTTGCAGATCCTAACGGTGTTATCTCAGGACTGATAACCATTGCAAAGCAGCTGCAGAAGGTGAAGCCTGCTCGTTCCCTGCCTAACAAAAGCTGCTTCTGCCCCTCCCGAGGGTCCAGGGACGCTCTGGTTTCCCCCTCGCTGCTCCCACGGCCCCACACACCAGCTGCTGACAGACCCAAAGCAGGTCCTGTGCTGCCAGCACAGAGTTAAAGCTGGGCAAGGAGCAGCCGGGACCCTTCCAAACCAACATGACAGGCTGTCACTGCCTTTATTTAAAGCATCCTGCTAAGAGAGAAACACCCGCACCCCACAGGCGAGCAGCGCTTGCCTCAGCACCCCACAAAACCAGCACCCGCACCGCGTTTGCCCATCTCCCGCCTGGCACGGAGCGGGACGGAGGCTTTTGGGGCTGCACAGGGAAGCAGGGCAGGGTTTGAGGAGCTGTCCCCGAGGAGCCGCCGGCCCGGGGCTGCCATCTCCATCCCCGGCTCCCCCGCACCGGCCCCGCAGCCCCTCAGCAGCCGGGCGGGCAAAATGGCGGCGGGGGGGGGGGGGGGAGGCGGGCTGAGGCGGCGCCGCGCTGAGGCGACGGGGCCGGGCCGTGAGGAGCGGGGCGGGCTCAGGAGCACCATGGCGGAGCCGGAGGAGGGCGGCGAGGCTCGGAGGTACCGGGGCGGCTTCAACCCGGACACCTGGGAGCAGGTGAGGCGGCGGGGGGAGCTGGGGGGGGAGCAGCGAAATGGCGGCGCGGGCTGAGGCGAGGCGTGTGCCCCGCAGGAGCTGGAGGCCATCCCCATGTTCATGAAGCGGTGCCCGGCCGAGATCGACGCGGCGCGGCAGCCCGACCTGGCCTGCCTGCAATCCCTGCTCTTCGACGAGGAGCAGGAGCCCGCAGGTTTGGGGCCGGGGGCCGGCGGGGGTCGCCCCTCAGCGCTGGGGGTGCCCCGGGGGGCGGCGGGGCCGTGCGGCCCCCCCTGAGGCCGCTGCCCCGGTGCCGCCTTGCAGAGCTGGCCAAGATGTACAAAAACGAGGGCAACGAGTACTTCAGGGAGAAGGACTACGGGAGGGCCGTCGTCTCCTACAGCGAGGGGCTGAAGAAGAAGTGCGAGGACGCGGAGCTGAACGCCGTGCTGCACACCAACAGGGGGGCCGCGCACTTCCACCTGGGTGAGGGGTCCGGAGCTGCTTTCCCTCTATGCTTCCCTTTTTTTTTAAATCTCTTTTTCTTGCAATACAGCATGATAAGTAGCGTATTGGTGGCAAAAAGACATCAGGAATCCTGAAGACCTGGCTCACGCTGGAGCCCAGCTGTGTGCAGGGCCTGCACTGCTCTCAGGCATCTCCTGAAGCAATGGATTCCGCCACTCGTTCCCCACTGTGTCCTCCTAAAGCCACCACCCATCCTACCAACACCACTGCTACAGCAAAGAGGCTGTTCTTGGCCTTTTAGTGCTGTTGCATGTTGCAGTTGGTAGCTCATCTGCTCAGTCCCGTTGCTTATCTTTCACCTGATTCCTGTCCTTGCACCTCTTGCTCTAGCTTTGCTCTTTCTTCCCCCACTTGTCTCCTGGTGATTGTAGAAATGGTGAATTACAGTCCCCACACAAGCTATTTTGTTGCCTAGGGATCTGTATGGATTTTAATGGTAAATCAAAGTTTCTAAGCAGCTTTGCTTCATTTATAGGTAACTACCGTTCTGCTCTCAATGATGCGATCCAAGCAAAAAAGCTAAAGCCCACCCATCTCAAAGCAATCGTAAGAGGTAAGTGTTAAAGCATGTGTTGCTTCATGGAGTACACAGAACATCTTCTCAAAGCAGCTTTAAGTATGTTGTGTTTACTTGTTACCCTCTTGTAGTTACAAACCTCAGAGTGGATTCTTGTTGCTTTTTTCACTGCATGTTTCCCTGGTTTAAGTAGCGGTGTTTATAAACCTTAAATTGCTATGAGCGTGCATCTTTCTGTCAGGACTGCGTTCATTTCAGAAGAGTGAAGCAGTAACTGAACTAGATCTCTTCCCTTGTTCTGCTGTTGCTGTTCCTCTCCAGTGCATAGCTGTGTGCTTTGTATTGGATTTTCAGTCAAAGTGCTATCTTTTTGCTCTTCAGTTTCCCTATTTGTAAAAGAGGCATTCACTGGACCTTTTTCTATAGAAGATAACTTTTGCTGCTTTCTACAGTACTTGCTTTTGGTGCATGGTTGTGTTTTTTTTCAGTATTCCTCATTCAATGTAAATTACTGCTGTATTTTCCCTTTTGAGACATACTGAAGTGTTAATTGTAATGATGAAATTCTGCTCGTAACAGACACTGCTAGCAGCCTTCACAGACTTGTGACTAGACTAGCGAGTGGTGCTATAGCTGCTAAAATGTTTTAGATTTTCTTCTCGGCTCACCACACCTGCTGGAAGTCTGTGATTGAACGTGACCCCGCAAAACAATAGCATGTGTTGCCTTTTGAAGGCACTAGGCCTAAAGCTGTCCTTATAACCACCGCTTTGTGTAGCAGTCACATACCGACTCCGATGCCAGGCACTTAAAGTCTTAATCCTTCCAGGAGTGCTCTGTCACATGGAGCTGAAGAATTTCTCTGAAGCAATAGCATGGTGTGAGGAGGGCTTGCGAATAGATTCAAAAGAGAAAAAGCTTGTGGAAATGAGAGCTAAAGCTGACAAGTTAAAGGTAAATATGACGGCAGTCTAGCGTCTACCGTGCTTATTTCAGGATTGGTTCTGCCCGCTTTGCATCTAGAAACTCTTTGGCCAAAGAGTACTCTGTGCAAGTTTCTCTGTAGTGTAATTTCTCCCCAAAACAGAACTGAGTGGTGGTTCTGCGCAGCATGTGTTGTTGAGGTGTGGAGGGAAAAGAGCTGGAGCCCTTCTGGAGATCCAGACTGATTTCTCCACTCAGCAGCAGAGTAATGATGGGCATTGGCTTGCTGTGTCTGAACGTGGTGCAATCTTCTCTTACAGCGAGCTCAGGAGCGAGATGCAAGGAAGGCAAAGGTGATAGAGAAGAAAGAACAATGTCAAAAGGAAACTTTGCTTGCAGCAATAAAGGTGGGTCAGTGAGGGGATTTGTGTGTTGTTTTATTTTTTCTTAAGAACTCTCTTGCTTGTCTCTAAGGATTTGTTTTCCTGTGCAGGTTTTTGAGGGCTAGTGCCAAAAATACTGAGATAAAGCCATGATTCTCCTCATGTGCTTGGCTCTAGCCCCAGCTCCCAGGACTGTTACCACATTTTAGGTACCAACTGATGCAAAATAGAAACCTAGTGTTAGGAGATGGACCGAGCATCCAAGAGGAGCACTCAGGAGCTGCTGCATGTTGTTGCACCCTGAAGTTACGTTTGCTAGGTCCCGAAGAACAGAACTTCAGCATCCCTTTCCCCATGTTTTCCCAGGCCTTTTTGTCTCAGCACGCTCGCTCCTCTGGATTCCTGCCTCTCATAACTCATTCTGTGAGCAGTCTGGGTGCCTGCCTGAGGTTCTGGAATCTGTAGGGAAGACCAGTCACACAAGTCTGATGCTGCAGGAGGGTTTTTGATGGTATGCTGAAGGGCAAGCTCATTAACAAGAGTGACACAATTTGTCCTTTTTGCTAATTTTTCTGATCTTAACTCCACACGTACATTATTATTTTTTTTTTTTAATTTCCTTCTTCCCCTCTAGGAAAGAAATATCAAGCTGGTTCTTGAACCTTCAAATGAAGAAGAGGAAATATCGGATGGTCTGGCTGAGATATCTTTAGATGGGTTCCACTCCGACAATGCCACGGGGGCCAAGGTGCACTTAGATGCTGACGGCAACCTGAACTGGCCTGTCCTCTTTCTGTACCCTGAGCACGAGCAGACAGACTTCGTTGAGGCTTTCCACGAGAACTCCAGGTAAATGCACTGTCAGCAGCGTTCTGGCATGAAGGAAAAGTTTGAGTAAATGTCAACGGCCAGTAAGAGAAACAGTGTCACGCCAGCGAAATAGCTCCGGAGCTTGAGTCTTGTAGCTGACACTCCTTTTGAGGAGGAGGTTGCACTGGGTGACCTCCCCAGAATAATTCAGGTTGGAAGGGATCTTTGACTTACAAATGCAGCTTTAAAATATTTGAGGGCCAAAACCTAGATGTTGCTTACATTTCTGGTTCCGAGAAACACGTCATACGTGTCTAGCCAGTGTGATTAAAGGGGCGTACGCTGCAAGCCGAGACCGGCAGCGATATTCGTGACCCATCCGTGTGCACGGATTTCAGAGGTTCACTGAGGTGCTGTTTTGAAGCCCTCCAAATACGTGGGTCTTGACAAGAGGATTAAACTAAAAAAATTGTAAAACGCTTCCATAAAGGAGCTTCTCATGATCACTAATGAGCCATTAGGCTTCTCTTAGCGCTAGCTGAAGTGCTGTGGACCTTACAGGCTGTAAGCAAGCGACTGACTGGCTGGGACTTCCCCTTTCCTGACATAAACTGCAATTTCTGGTCCTGTGAGTTTAAACAAACCTGAAGTTTGTAACATTTCTTTGTAGGGACATATGAGTTCCTCAGATCCACTAACAACGTTACAACGTAAAAATACAGTGCTAAGAGATTAAAGCTGTAGTTCTTCCACAGGATTCTTTTCACGACCAGAAAAGAAGTGAAAATGGGTTCTTGGAAAAGATTCCAAGTTCTCTGCTTCCAGTTCTCCCAAAGTAGCAAAATAACCAAGTGCCTGACACACGAGCATATTCCGAGCGCTGATCTGGTGAGGCATGGTGCTGGTGGGACCAAGGGAAACCAGCTGTAGATTAAAAAAATCACAGTGTTTATTTTTACACCTTTTTCAGTGTGAAAACGAAAACTAAAAATAACTTGCTCCTGCACTGCTCAAGTTTGAACCCAATAGTATGAGTTAAACCAGGGCCTTGGTCTCACGGCGAAAGCAACGCGTGTCAAAGGAAGAAGCTATTAAACTTGTAGGCATCTAAACTTATTTTCAGTCTATAGACTGATTTGCTAATATATTTTTCCCGTTATTCACATGCCAACTGTGCAAATGACACCGAATGCTAAGCTAACAAGCCCGTTTTGTTTTTTTTTTTAGATTTATTGATCATTTAACGGTGATGTTTGCCGAGTTGCCTCCTTGGGATTTAGAAAGAAAATACCTTCCCGGCGATCTTGAGGTGAGAAATTTGACTTTCCTTCTATTTGAGTTTGTTTGTTGGTGACATTAAGCGTCTTTGGGTGTATGAAGGCGATGGCACCGTTATCTGGTCACCGTGCGTGGCTGTGAAATAAGGATTTGGAGATCTGCGTTCGCTTGTGAAGTTGAACATTTTCCAAATTACTTTTTTTATTGCACTTAGGTTGTATTTGGTGGAAGGTATTTACAGGTATTGCCTGGATTCCCATTTTTATAACAGTAACTGAGATTCAGACCATCAAGCTGGTCGGCTACTTGGTTGTTAACTTCATTGTTGTGAAATTGTTCAATACAAATGATAAAATACTTTAACAAAAAACAACAGACATTACTTCCAGATCTAACTGGTGGCAATTAAACACCCCCCCAGTTAAACCCATCGGGTCAATGCGATTTTGTTGTGGCTGCAGAGCAGGTTTGGAGAACTTCTCAGGAACTGTACCTAGAAAGCTGTTGCTGTTTTTTTTTGTCTCCTTTTCCACTTGTCACGTGCCAGGCAGCAGGGCAGCCAGTAGTGCGGTGGGCAGGCAGGTCCAAAAGGACAACATCAGGTCAGAAACTTGGATTGTAGCTGTGTGTAAGTACAATGTAAGGCACAGCCAGATCGGAATCTCTTTTTTTAAACAAACAGAACAGATTTCTTTAAAATCTACTCATTTTAATTCATACCATTGCTACGTTTAACCTGCGAAAAGGTGAAATCCCAAAAGATTGGGGCTGCTTTGCTGTCAAGCACAGGAGCAGCCCCTGTATTTTGTCTTCCTGCTGCCACTGCCGTAAGAGGCTAAGCTGGTCTGTACCTGGAAGACTTTGAGGTCACACAGAACGGCATGCATCGCTGACAGCAGCGTGTCACACGGTCAGTTCAAGGTACAGCAGTTGGATCAACCTCTGCTAGGTTTGTGGTGTGCCGCTTTCAGCAGCGTAGCAGTTTGCCTTCTTGTATCTGAAATCGAATAACCCTCCCCAATTCCTTCAGCTCTACTTTGAAGATGAAGAAAGAGCAGAAATGCATGAGCTGGACCCAGAGCAGACGTTGCTACAAGCGCTGCAGCACCAAAGGTGAGGCCGTACGTGTTGGCTTCCAGGGGGAGCACAAAGCACGAGCTTTGTGCTTTAAGGGCAGTTTTTTCCTCTGATTTAACAGTCCTAACTCGTGGCCATCTCAGAGCGGCGAAGATGTAAAACACCGGGACCACGTGACTTTGTGGCTGGCTTTAGTGACGTGGTTCTTGTTTTTTTCCCTCCAAAAAAATGCACCGCTCTCTGCAGGGCTGGATAGAGTTGGGAAGGGGGAGCTGGACTACACACAGCAGCAGCGTGTAACGAGCGCGTGGTGAAGGTTAACAAGGCTCTTACTGTTCAGAACGCCGCGCGGGCCGGTCCCCACCCAGCATGCAGCACAGTTCCACTCCCTGGAATTGACTTTCACGCGTTGTGCAGTTATTCAGAGGAAAGAACTGGCTGCTTGGGAAATAATAAAAACAAAACACGCTGTAAAGCTTGTGCTGTTAGCTTGCACCATCCTGTAGGTAGCCGGGGAAGGCCTGCAGCGTGGCAGCACTGCCTTGGTCTGTCCCGGGGAGCAGAGCTCTGGTCCCGCTGCTGCAGACCGTGCCTGAACTGAACATAAAGCGGCAGCACGCACAAGCCCTCGGATTTCAGGCCATAGGGGCAGATGCAAAAGCCTCCTTCCAGGGGCAGAATAACAGCTCTCTGTTTTAACTAGGAGTAGTTGCTGGGAGAAGCATTGTCTTGTAAAACACTCCTCGGATGTGTGTAGCCCCAGCCACCAAAGGCTCTGCCAATCAGCCAAAAAGCTTCTCGTCAGCCTTTGTTGAGCTGGGCAGAAGTCGCCTGCTTTGCAGGACGCTTTGCCAGATGCAGGGAAACCAAAGCACTCTTTTAATCTTTGCAGGTATTTTGTGAAGGCTGGGACTCCGACAGTTTTGGTGTTTGTGAAGCGTTCTCCCTTCTCCAAGAAGTACTTCACTGGCAAGAAGGTGCATCGACCGTAACAGTGAGAACGGAACAAGGAAGCTGGTGCAAGAAACGGTTGTTTCTGTTCTGTCTCAGCTACAGAACGCAAACTTCTGCTTGCACAAAAATGCCTCGCACGCTTCAGGGGAGAAATAATCTTGGCACGTGGGGAAACTTCCAGCAAAGAAGCATAGAAGGAGAACGAAGGGCTTACAAGAGGGGATTATTTGTTTAAATAGAAATCCAGCTGGCTTGCAGAAGGTCTCCTCTCTGTCAGGCTGCATGGGGTTTTGAAACAGACCTGAAATGGTGCCAAACACTGGCTGCAGCTGAAGCAACGGCAGCTGGGAATGTACTTACCTGTGAAAAATCACTGATTTCCTTGTGAGGTGGGTTGTAGTTGCCAGGGTTTAACAGCAGTGGTCTGGGGTGAGTACCTGCCTGCTGCCATGAGCTCAGCGCGGTCGGACTCCTGCATGGGCCGTTCTAGCTCTGAGGATTAAGCAGCAGCTGCTTTTTCACCGCTCAGCTCTGCTGCCAGCCTGAGTAAATCAGAGCTCTTTGTCTGGAGCGGTGTGTTGTACTGACTTTTGCTACCTATGAGAAATGGAAATAAAGGTGTCTATTTTAAGCAGATGGACTCCTGCCTAATAAATGAGGTGATAATTTTTTCTCCCCCTATGAAATACTAAAAGCGAGTGACAAACGGTAAACCCCAACCCAACAGCCTTATCCATCCCCTTAACTGGTAGTGGCAGCATAGCCTCCTGCGCTTCTCTAGGAGCTTCCACTTTAATTACAATTAATTCTGAATCTCAAATTTCTCTATCCCTAAGCTGCCCTGATAAAACAGTGGCTGCACTTCTCGAAACACCAAGTTCACAGGGCCTCAAAAAGCTCTTCAGCCATAACAGCTTCTGCTTAGGTCACGGAGGGCTTTTCTCTTTCCAGTTCTGGCTTCAGACAGCACGAAATAAAGTAAACAGTCGGGCGTTCTGTTTGGTTATTTCTAAATCGCTGCGCCATGCACGAACACAGTACAGGCATCTCCCAGAATGGCGAAACTCCGAAACTCGGGGTCGCCTCGCAGTGGCAGAGAGGCTCACAAGGCGGAGAGGCGGGCAGCCAGGTAGTACAGGCTGAAGCCGTTGCAGGCGATGCAGCAGAGGTTGCAGAGGGCGGACGCGGCGCCGTAGAGGGCGAGCTGCCGGGCCAGCCGCCCGTAGCTGGGGTCGGAGGCGCGCAGCTGCTGGCAGGACTCGCCGGCGAGCAGCCCGACCTCCTGCCCCAGGCCGCGGCCGCACTCGATGCGGTGCATGTCCGCCGCGATGTCGGAGGTGGCCTGCCCAAACCACTGCGTGTTCAGCGCGGAGAGGGCCACGCAGACGAAGAAGACGATGATCTGCAAGGGGAGCAACGCCCGCTGTGAAACGCGGTGGGTGAAATTTCTCCCCAAACCCTCTGAACAAGGCTCGCAGAAAGCTGGAGGCTAACTTGCTTTAACCAAAGCCACGTGTGGGCCTCGTCACCGTCCGCAGAGCAGCCGCAGCAGAGCGGAATGAAGCGGGCCCCCGCAGGGGCAGGGCTTTGGGCTGCAGCCAGCTCGCCTTTTAAAGCAGGAGGCTACTACCTGGGTAGTTTCTTCCTCGCTGAGCAGCTCGCTGGGGTGGTACATGGCAAAGAGGGTCAGGTTGAGGAACGCGCAGGTGGAGCCGATGTGGAAGTAGTAGGGGCAGAGCTCTCTCTGGATGAAGCCGTAGGTGTGGCGGGGGAGGCGGCTGCGCATCACGAGCCCTGCCGGGGGGGAGAGCAAATGGGTCCCGGGCACAGAGCCGCGGCGAGGAGCGTGTGGGGACCCCGACCTACCTGCCACGAAGGTCACCCAGATCTGCATTCCCCAGAAGGTGGAGAGGAAAAGCAGGTGCAGCAGTTTCACCGCGTTGGAGGGCTCCGCGTTGGTCAGCATCGTGCCCTGGCTGGGGCCGGGTCCCTCCATGTCAGCCAAGCCGCCCCACCTGGGCTGCAAACCCGATCTCCAAACCCTTTATAGGGGAGGTGCGGGGCGCTGCGTCAGCACCCAGGCACTGCCTGGTTTGGGTGGACTTTCAGCAAAGTCCGGCCAAAGCCCGCTCTGACCCCTGGCAGCAAGCAGGGTCAATAAAAGGGGGAAAGATATAAAATACCTGCCCACGCTGCGGGTATTAAGGAGGTACCTTCCCCAGGGAACAGTCCCCGGTGCCCTGCTGGGGGAATCCCACTCTGGCTCCCCTCCAGCACCCCAAAACCTCATGCTGGCACCAGGCGAGGAAGGTGGCAGAGAAGGAGCTACCAGGAGCGTTTGGGGACGACCTGGAAGTGCCACCCCCAGCACCCCAGGCCAAGGCTGACGGCAGCCTCGTAGAGGTAAAAGCGCGATGCTTCAGGAGGAGAGGTGAGTTAAAGTTTAATGTTGTGGCAGAAGCATCGCTCCCTGCTCTTAATCCAGCGGCAGCAATCCCTAGCGATAAGCGGAACGGGTGGCTCGCATCCCGCTGATAAAGGGGCAGGATTGCCCTGAGTTGGGGGAGATAAGAAGTCTCAGTAAAAATTGAATGTCTGGTGCCACATCCAGCTTGAAACACCTTTATCTCGTGTGATAACGGGGCGGGGGGAGGTGGCAGCCTGGCAGAGGCCCCGCAGGGGATGGCCGTGAGCTGGGATATGGCAGCGATAGGGCTGTGAGCATCTGGCCGGTGCCCCCGGGTTTATCTGGGGGCAAAGCACCCTCCTGGGGACTGGGTACAGAGGTGACGGGGGAAGCAACCGGGCACGAGCCCCCCCCAGCCCCATCCCTGTGAGCAGCAGCGTGGAGCAGCCCCGAGTCCATGGCCCCGTGTCCGTGACCTGCTCCCCACGCCCCGCGCTCGATGGCTGGGCAGCGGCGCCGCCACCCCCGAGCAGATGCACAGGTCATTATATATATATTTTTCCCTTTTAATGCATTTTTATTGCTGCCCTTCCACATGTCCCCAAGGCCTTGGTTGGCAGCGGGACTACAGGGCAGCCTGATGGGATCGGGATTTCAGCTCAGCGCAGGCATCCCGTCAGCATCTTGGGTGGAAAACCCGAGTTTTTGGATGTGGGAGAGGCACGGCTCCAGCACGGTGGCAGCCCAGCTTCTGCTTCCAGCTTGCCCAGAGCCAAGATAACCTCAAAACCCCACTGCAGCTGCGAGAACATCCCATTTTCTACCTGATGTGTCCATCGCCCTCTGCTCTGAGCAGGGAGCCAAGGGGCAGCAGGGCCCCAGGGCCGTGTCCTGGCCTGGGATGTGCTGGGGGGCAGTGGCACCTCCGTGTCTGTGCCCACCCCGCTGCCGTGAGAACATTTCCCCATAAAGAAAGAGTTAAAATATATATATATATATCAGTCTGGGGAAGAGTTTGGATCCTACAAAGATTCAAGTAGCATTAATCGAACTAGAAAATCAAGTCCTGTACAGCAGCGTATAAAATTAGAAAGAAAAAGAAAGAAAGGCCAGGTGGGACATGTCAGTGTGAGGGCGACGCGTTCCCGTGAGGCCCCTCCGTCCTCGTCCCTCCGACCTCGCTCGGGCCAAATTCCACGGGGAGGCAGGGCCCGAGCGCCCCGTCCCAGCGCCGAGGTGCCCCGTCCTCCTCGCCAGCCCCCTGTCCGTCCGTCCGTCCGTCGGCAGCCGCCAAGCCCCCCGGGCGGCCTAGAGGTCCCTGAGGGGCGCGATCAGGTCGTCCTTGTTCTTCAGCAGGAACCTCTCGCAGGCCTCAAAGGTGGCGCAGAAGCCGGAGGAGAGCCCCGCCACGTTGGTGGTGACATAGGCGAGGTACCCCGGGGTCGCCTGGTTGTAGTAGGCCACCTGCGGCGTGCGGGAGACGGGGGGTTAGGGCCGGGCACCAGGCCGGGGCCGGGGCGCGCGGGGCAGGGCTGCAGCCGCTCACCTTGCTGGTCTCCTCCGACTCGGGCCACACGCAGAAGCCGGAGCAGAGCGTCTCGCCCCGCGTGAAGCTGGCGCAGGCCGGGTGGGTGGGCAGCGTCACCGAGCGAAAGGCCACCACGTAGGGGTCCCTGGGGAGGAGGGCGGGAGGTGAGATGGGCCACGGGGACGGGGACGGGGACGCTGCCGGCCGCTGCTCACCCTTTGTCGCAGGGTTTCCTCCGGGATGCCAGGATGACGAAATCCTGGGGCTTGTTCTCGTGGCTGAGCGTCTGGCTCACCACGTGGTAGATGGCGTCGTCCTCGTCCACCTGCTGGACCAGCTCGGCGCTCCTGCGGGGCACGAGGGCGCCGGTCACACGTGGAGAAGCGGTGACGGGCTGCGCACCCACAGCCAGTCAAGGGGGGACCCCAGATCCACAGCTCCAAGGGGAGATGCTTGCTCCCAGGGAAGCCCAAAGGGACGTTCAGGACGTGCTTTTAGGAAGGGGTCCCTTCCCCTTCCCGTCCCGCAGCACTCACGCGTAGTGGCTGTCCCACTCGTGCCGGCGCCGCAGGTCGGAGAGCAGGGAGAAGGCCTGGCCGGCAGCGATGCGGACGGACATCTCGATGCGGAAGGACAGGAACTTGTCCTCCTCCAGCGTGTACATCTGCACCTGGGGGGCACAGGGCAGGGCTGGGACGCACCCACGGCATGTCCCCATTTTGGGGGCAGCTCCGAGGGCCAGGGCAGGGGCCGGTACCTTTTCCTTTTCCCTGGCAAGCGCCCAGTTTGCTTTGGCCACCAGCGTCTTCAGCGCGGAGACGTTGTTGTAGCTCAGGTAAACCTGTGGCAGGGCAGCGTGTCAGCGGCTGGGGATGCCCCAGGCAGCACGGGCGGGAGGCGGCGCGGCCCGCAGGCTCCCTACCTTGTTGCTTTGGTCCCAGGGCACGGACAGAGGCACCTCGGTCTGCTTGCAGGACACGACGTATTTCCTGCGGGAGGGGAACAGCTCTTACGGGGGGGCACAAATTGTGCCCGTGCTCCCCAGCGCTGGGGGTGGCATCTCCCCTCTCTCCCCCCCTCCGTCCCCGCTTGCTTTTTCCACTCACCGGTCCAGCCGAATCTTTTTCCTAGCGCTGGCTTCCCTGTACCTCCTCTCTCCATCCTGATCAATGGGCAAAGCACAGCAGGGTAAGGGGAAAGGGGGGTAAAAATGCAGCTTTTGGGGAAAACATTCAGCGGCAAAGGGGTGAACGGTGAAGCCCCATCCTGCCGGAGGTTAACCGAGAACCATTTCGGTGTGTCAGAGGAAGGCCACGGAGCCCACCAGGCAATGTCCCTGCAGCCCCAGCAGCAGGGGGTTGGGAAATCCTGGTACACCCTGCCCCGATGTGGGATGTGCTGGGTTGGTGGAAGCAGGACAGAGAAATCCCGGCTCTAAGGCCCCAAAACCAGGAGTGCCGACACAGCTCAGCCCAGCACAAGGCTGTAGCTGTGCTGCTCACGCTGCGTTTTACCCTGACGCACGGCCGCCTGCTTTGCTGCCGTGTTTGTGTGGCATCCCTTGGAAAATATTTGGATCTGAGCAAATCGTGGATTAGAATGCTTTGAAAGGCGAAAACAACCTGGTGGGTTGTCGTTCTTTCCCTTAGATTACAGGAACGATGAGCTCAAACCTGCAGGCAACGTTCTGTGAAGCCTCGCATGGCCAGCGCGTTTCCCCCTCTGCTCGGGCAGGCCTGCTACGTTATTAGCAGTTACAGGGAGCGATCGATTTAATTCACTGCCGCTGAGCAATCTGATTTCCATCCCAACAAAACACCGTTTGGTTTGCAGCGAGTTGGAGCACACAAAACCGCCGGAGCCTTTCGGGGCTCGGCAGCTGTCTGCCGCTTCCCCAGGGCCCGGAGCCGCCGTGGAGGGGACAAATCTGGGGACAAACTGGGGGGCTTTGGTCCTTACCCCCGGCTGGGGCACGACCATGGGCAGGGTGCGGGGCCGGCCCTCCTTGTCCAGCACCACGAAGGTCATGAAGGCGCTGTTGATGTGTCTTCTGCTGACGGACATCTCCTGGCCGTACGCCTCGGCGCAGACCCCCACCTCCATGCTGGGCAGGGGGCAGAGAAGGGGTGAGGCGTGTGGGGCCACGGGAGGGGGCCTGGGGGGCTCACCTGTCTTTGAAGGCACCCACCTGTTTTTGAAGGCGTTGTTGACGATGGCTTTGAGCACCAGGCGGTCCCCGACCTGCGACGGTCCGCGGAAGTGGAACATCTCGATGGTGCGCAGCGTGGGGTGGGCATGGCACAGCCGGCTGTGGGGTGGGGGTTATCCCATGGGATCCACGCCCCAGGACCCCGTACGACCCCTTCCCAGCACGGCCAGAGTCAGGGGACCCGCACGTGCCATGAGCTCGCCCTTCCCTGCCGTGCTGCACCCCGTGTGCCCACCCCACCTGCGCTGTGCCGGGCCCCATCCCTGCCACCCCGCCAGTTCCCAAGGGTCCCCAGCACCCAGCTGCAGCCCCCCCCCCCCAATTGCCCACCCCCTGCGGGCACCTGGCCGCGATGGTGGCCACGTTCTCCATCCAGGCCATGATCTGCCCGCCGAAGGTGTTGCCCTGGTGGTTGGCGTGCGGGGGCAGCACCAGCTCCACGCTCTCCACCCGCGTCTTCTCGGCCGGCACCACCACGCTGCCATCCCGCGTCTCCAGCTCTGCCGGGGGGGTACCAGGGGGCTCAGCACCACGGCTGGCCCCGCACCCCGCACCCCAATTCCCTCTGCTCCACCCCGGGGAGGGGGGACACACGGTACCGGTCTCGCGGGGGCTGCGGGTGAGGAGATCCTTGAGGGTGTCCTTGTGGACCAGCCGCATGCGGCGGCGCTCGGCGGCGATGCTGTGCTCGATCTTCTCCTCCTCTGTCTGCGGGGCCAGTGGCTTCAGCTTCACCTGGGCACGGAGGATGGATGGGGTGGGTGCCCTGTGCGGGGCAGCACCCCTGCGACATCCCAAGCCAAGCACAGAGGGGCCGGACAAACTCCTGCCAGCATGGCTGGGCTGTGCTGTAGCTGGAGGGGCCAGAGGGAAACGTGGAGGACGTGCCATTGCTGCTGCCTCCAAGGCAGGCGCCCTCCGTGCCACAGCCCCAGCACCCC
Source organism: Oxyura jamaicensis (assembly GCF_011077185.1). Lineage (NCBI taxonomy): Eukaryota > Metazoa > Chordata > Aves > Anseriformes > Anatidae > Oxyura > Oxyura jamaicensis. Next base: position 26,770,038 of record NC_048900.1, on the reverse strand, counting down.
AACGTGTACCCAAAACCACCGTGGGTATGGGAGCAGCCCCGGGCCCTGCCGCAGAGGTCGGTTCCCTGCTGGCCGGGCGCGGGGGCTGGCTGAGCAGCGCTTACCTTGGTGCCGGGGGGTCCCTGGGCCACGAAGGTGGCGTAAGCCTTGCAGATGCTGCAGTGCTTCCCGCTGCACAGGTCCTCGTAGCTCACCTGGATGCCCACCTGGCAGGGGGCACAGCAGAAGGGACCCTGAGCCACGGGGTGAGCGGCCGGGGGGGCGAGCATGCAGGCACAGCACCGCCGACACGGGGCAGGGGGGGATGCAAAAGCGCCTGTGGGGGCTCCTCACCCCAAATATTCCCCCCCATGGAAGGACGGGCGAGCCTGCATTTAAAGCAGGGCGTGAAGCGCAGAGATTTCCAGGGTGTTTGGGATCCTGAAGCCGAGCAGGGAAGAGGAGGAGCGGTTTGGTGCCCGAGCATCAGAGGGTGCTTATCAAAAAGCTGCGTGGGATGAGGGGCAGAGCTGGAGCCCCGAGGGACGCGCGGGTACGGTGCTCAGGAGGGTGCAGAGGGCAGGCAGGGGGGAGAACAGGGGTTGTGCCGTACGAACCTCCATGCTGGAGTTGAAGGCTCGGTTCACTTTGGCTTTGATGTTAACGACCTGCCCCACGCTGGAAAACACGGAGAGGGGAAGGGGCACAGAGGTGAGTGGAGGCGGACGTCCCACGGATGTACAGCACGCGCCCCAGTGCCGAGCATCTCCCAGCAGAGGTGTGTGAGTGCCCTGTCCTCCTCCTGCCCCTGCTGTCCTCCCATCTGGGGTCACGCACGGGGACCCCCTCGGCTGGCAGCAGCCAGAGCGGCCCCGAAGCCGTGTGCGCCCCGAGCACTCGCGGGGCCAGCAGCGACCGACGCGCTGCGGTGCCGGGAGGAGGCAGAGGGCGTCCAGGGGCGTTGTTTTGCCCTGTCTCGGGCCTGAAACTTCTGCTGGCAGCAAACTGCTGGAGCAACCCTCCCAGCCCTCAGTAGGCTTCAGGGTAAACACAGAAGCAGCTGCAGCCTAACGCACGCCAGGCTGGGACCAAGCAAAGAGCAAATGCAGCTCACTGGCAGCAGCAAGAGGAAAAAGTCTTTGCTAAGCGTATGGCTAGATGGGGAATGCTCCTCGTCCTCTGAAAGAGACCAACGCTGGAAAACCAAGTGGAAGAATGAGCCCTGTTACTGCCTCCACAAGTCTGCACCGTCAAGGGCTCAAAACCAGAAATGGGGAGAGCCTCTCAACCTCTGCCTTCCCCACGCACGACTCCTGGCTTCGAGCGGCCCCAGGGGCAGCCCCAGCCCCCGAAGCTCTGCGAGTTCGCTCTGGCCGGAGCGGACGCCGGCCGCGGCGTGCCCGGGCGTTAGCGGGGTTAGGCCAGCAGCCCCGAGGCCGTGTCAGTGGGGTTAATGCTCCCAACTCACGGCAGCGCTGCGTTATGCCGGCCGCTCCGGCTACTCTAGGGCTGCGAACGTCCGTACCAGACACCGCTCCTCGCGCGCTGCTGCCCGGGGGTGTTTATATACGTCTGGCTGGTGCGGGAAGAAAGAGCAAGATACCGGGCGGTTAGGGACGGAGGCAGGAACACAGGGCAGGGCTGGGGGATGCGCAGCACCCGGCATGCAGCTGGTTAGTGTTTAAGCAACAGACCCGGGCATGGAGGAGGACAAATAACAGAGGCAACCTGCAGCTCCCCAAAGCTCCCTCGGGCTTCACGTGGCCCCACGTTGCATCCCTGCCAGTATAATGCGGTGTTAGGCCGCACCACGGGACATGGGGCCACATCCAGGGTGGCCCCAAGGTCCCTCTGCTGCCTCCTCCCTGCTCGGCACCCTGTCCTGCTCCATCCGTCCTGCACAGCAGCACCCTGCCGTGCCACGTCCCCACACCACGGTGCCGCGGCGGCACACGGTCACGGCACGGGGCAGCTCGTCCTCAGCCGTGCCGGCTGCCAGCAGCGGCTGTGAGGTGACAAAAGTGGGGGGTTAGAGCTGCCTGGGGGTGAGGGTGAGACCCGGAGTGAGTTTCCCAGGTTTGGCTGGGTTCGTGGATGCTTTATCACACCGCTTGCTCACGTCCAGCCCTGCCACTGGGCAGAAGACAGAGGTGCCAAGAACCCGGCACCGTGCGTCTCAGCACAGCACTGGATGTGGCAGCAGGGTGCTCTGCACACCCAGGTGGGAAGCTCTGGGCACGGTGAGGCTCTGCCCAGCCCGGCTCCAGCTCGCCCGACCGCGCTGTGGCATCAGGAGCACGCCCCGGCCACGGGAGTGGGTTAAAGCAGTGCATTTACCTAATCGTGTGCTCAAAATAGATATCGTCCATCGAGGCGGTGACGCACGGGCAGCCGGCGTGTCTCTCGGCTGGGAAGGAAAAACAAACGGCGTCAGCAACCCGCAGCGGCGTGCTTTGCTCCTCTGCCTCGTGTCTGGGGGGGGGGGACGGACACCTCCAAAACCCTGCTCCTGCCTCTGCCCCTTTCCCCGCTGGGATTTGTGAGTATTTTGCCCAGGGTTCGCCCCGCGGGGTGGGCGTGCTGCAGCTCCCAGCCCCATCGCTCTGCCTCGCTGCTGGTTTGGCCCCAGCCGAGGAGATGCGCAGCAGCTGATGGCAGCAGCACAAATATTGTAAAGCCATGGTGCTGGCCCAGCTTGCCCTCAGGACCACAGAACCCCCCCCCCCCGAAACCGCAGAACTGCCCCGCTTTCCTGGCAGCCCACTTTTCCTGCAGCCAGCCCTTGCTGCCCTGGCTCTGGCTGCACCCTGACTACGGAGAGGGAAGTGTCTGGGGGGGGGGGAAGCAGCTGCTGCATTTGATGTGGCCCCACGAAGCCGCGTGCGCTGCAGAGCGAGCCTCCTCCCCCTGCGTCCTGCTCCCGGCCGCTCTCATTACTCAGCTCGCTGGCACCGTGCCCGGCCCGGCTGGCGTCAGCGCCGCCGTGGGCAGCGGGGCAGGGACGGGCACGCTGCCGCCCGCACGCAGCCCCACATCTCCCAGCACCGGGACCCTGCCCTCCGGCCCCGCTCACCCCGCGGGAGGATGCATCCGCCTGTCCCTTCTGCTCTCCATCACCCCGTGCAGCTCCAAGTGTCCTCCATCACAGTTTTCCTCCCCCCGCCCCGGGGTGCCAGGGGCAAGCCGAGCTCTCCAAAACCCACCCGTGGGTTAGAGGCGCCCGGGCACCTTACCCGAGAGGCAGGCGGCCGTGTCGATCCACTTGAGCAGCTGCCCGGCGCTGAGCTCGCCGCGGTGGTTGGTGTGGCAGGGCAGCACCAGCTGGCTCATCTGCACCTCTGTGGGGCTGCGGCCGCCCATGGCCCCCGGCGCCTCCTCACGCTCCCCCGGGTCCCGGCTGCACGGCGGCGGCGGCGAGGTCGAGCCCTGCGGCGGAGGGGCGAGATGCTGGCACGGGGCTGCGGGTCGTTAGCCCGGCCTCGTTAGGAACCGGGCATTCGGGGGGGATGCTGAACCTTGGGAGTGTGACCCTCAAGCCCCGCTGTTTGCCTTTCACATCCCCAAATTTTGGCCGTGCGGGGAGATCTGCCAGCGCAAAGGGCATCTGCTCCAGCGGCACAAATGGGAGAAAACCCCCCCCGGGACCCCGGACGCGTGCAAGCCCCTGCCCGGCGGAGCGGGATGCTTTGGGCACCAGGGACACCCAGCAGCCGATCGCCGGGGAGAAACGGATAAAAATGTTCTGAATGCAACAGGGAGCAGGGCAACCAGGAGGAATTTCACAGACCTCAGCAAAAAGAAGAGGAAAAAAAAAAAAAAGAGCTCTTTGGCTGCTCGGAGCAAGCTTCCAGGCCATTCATCGGCACTGGTGCAGCGCAGGAGCTGACCCGGTCGCTTCCCCCCCCAGAAATCCCCCCCACACCCACCAGGTGGGATCTCACCCCCCCCAGCTCAGCCCCGTGCTGGAGCTGTGTTATCGGGGGAAGGCGCCTTTGTTCGGGGTGGTGGGGGGCCAGGTCTGCTCCCCAGCAGCCTCCGGGCTCGGCCGGCACAGGGCTCGGCACAGGGCTCGGTTTTGGAGAGCCTGGGATGGCCGCGGGGCCGTCAGGGGGGCGGATCAGCCCCGGAGTGGGCTGTGTTACACCGAGGGGGCTGCGTTACACCCAGTGGGCTGTGTTACACAAGGGATGAACTCAGTTAGCCCCGTGAGCAATCGAGGAGACACGAGAGCCGTCTGGGCTTCGTTACACAGCTTCCTTCCTCTTTACGCTCCAACCGCGTCCTCCATTTATAGCCCCTGATGCAAGATCCCAACGGCAGCGGCTCCTTCTCCCCTCGGCTCTCCCCCGCCGCCTTTGTAAACGTCTGGGAGCGAAGCCTTCCCTCCCATCCCGGGCTCGCCTCTCAGAATAGCATTTTTCCGCAGCCGCTCTAGCAGGAGACCTCTGTTTCCATAGCTACTGGTCCAAGACATCCCAGAAACAGCACAAAACCTCGGCTCGGCGGGGACGGCAGCGAAGGCGGCGAGCGAGCCCTACGGGGAGGGCGCCCCGTCCCACGGGGACGTCGGCAGCCCCCGAGCCCCCTCCCCGAGCCCCCCGGGCTGGTTCGCAGCATGCCAGGGCGCCCACCCGGGCAGCACGCAAGGACACGGCTATTTCTGGAAGCCGGCAGGCGCTGGGGTGCCTGCCAGCAAAGAGCTCCAAAGATTTCTGCAGCGAAGTTAGCAGCAAGCCTGGCCGGAGTTTTAGGCAGAAGCCACCATGCCGTGTTATCCCCCCGGCCCCGCACCACAGCTGGGGACACTCCTGGGGTCGGGAGCTGTGGGGTGGGGAGCGGTGGCCACGGGGGGCAGGCAGCGTGCGGGGTGCTCGGCACAGCCACGCCGGGAGCGCCGGGGTTATGGGCACGGCACGCGGGGTACCTGGAGGCCATTGCAACAGAAGCTCAGGATGTCTTCAGGGACTATGCTCCCCTTGACCATTTTTAAAAGACACCTGGAAAGGAGAAGAGCGGGCTGGGGTTAAAGGGAACAGCAAGCCGGGGGCTGGGGGCGCTGCCATAAAGGGGCTCCGGGGGCACCCCCGGCACCACCAGTGCTGGGTGCTGGAGCGCTCTCGGGGGGACGGGACACACAGGGCACGGCTCGGCCACTCTGCATCGCCTGAATTCCCTGTTAGCCAAAGCCCGGGGGCTCAGCCCTGCTGGTGGCTCCCTGCGGGGCTGGAGCAGGGCTCGGCCGGCTGCGGGGCTGTTTGCTCTCGGGGCTGGGCACTTTGTTTGGAAGGAGCCGGCTAAACCCGCGAGTGGGAGCAGAGGAGCAGAGCGGCGTGGGCAGGACGGAGGCTGCTGCCAGCAGCTTGTAAACAGACAAAAGGTGACGAAGGGGCTCAGCACTGGGATCAGCACTGGGATCAGCACAGGGTTTGGCACTGGGTTTGGCACTGGGTTTGGCACTGGGCTTGTCCGTACCGGCTCACCCAGGCACCAGGGACGCTCGCAGGGTGGTCCTGGCCGAACCCACGGCCACCAAGGACGGATGGGGGAAGCTGGAGCCCAGCCTCGGACACAGAATCCGACATCCAGCAAGAGCAGAGAGGGCTCAGCCACCCTCACCCCCCTGGTCTGTCTGTGTAGGGTCTGTCCCTGGCCAGCACGGCGGGGACAAGACACGGGTACACGTTGGGTGCTGGCTGCAGGGTGTCCCCCCCACCCCCTGCGCCCCACACTGACGTCCCTTCCTCTGCAGGCCGCCAGCCCCCCGCCATGCCCCAGCCGGGGGCTGCGGGATTTAAAACCCAAAAGGGCAGAGCCTGGGCTCGCACCTGCCATTCCCCAGGGGTCAGGCCCGGCACTCGCGGGTCTGCTGGAAAGACTCCCGGCTATTTTGGGGCGCTGGACTGAGCCCAGGGGCGGTGCCGGGCCGATCCCGCAGCTGGTGACGCCCCGCTAATACTTTCCGTGTATCTCGCTGCCGCAGTCACAAGACGGCCGAGGTGTCCTTGGCAGCGGGACGGGCTCACGCTGACAGCACGGCAGCACGTGGGATGCTCCCGTCCCCGGCCACACCGCTGCTCCCGGCACAGAGCCCAGGCCACGCCGAGCCCTGCTCCCCACCGAGGGCTCCCGGGGGTGGCTCACTGCAGGCAGAGGCGGTGGCAGTGGCCAGGGGTGGCCCCGACCCGCCCCACGGCCGCGGTGGCCAACGCCGAGAACACCGTGCTCGCCGTGCCTTGGAAACCCAAAGCTGCTCCTGGCCCCGATGGCACCCTTGGTGTCACCTTGCTCGTTCCAGCGTTAGCAGGAAGGGGACCAGAAGATAAAAGAGCCACCTGCTTTGCATCCCCCGGCTGTTTGGGGTGCGCGCCCGCCTTCCCCGTATGGGGAAGCGCTCCTGAGACCCGGAGCCGCTCAGACCGAGGGTATTTATAGGGTGGGAGGTTATTGAAAGTAAGCTTGCAAGTGTCTGTCCTCATTAAAACCTTCCGTCTTACTCAGCTGTCAGATGGGGAAAGCTGTTGAGTGATGCAGCCCCTGGCTCACCATGGCAACGGGATGCATCGCCCCGGCGGCGCTGCTCTTCCTCTGTCACCCCTCGAGTGACCCACTTCTACCAAAAAAATAAAGTTTGCCTTGGAAAAAAAAAAAAAGTAAAAAAGCCTTCCAGTGGAATATTTCTCCTTCCTCCTGCCACGTTCAATTCCTGCGCCGCTGAGGAGGGGGGAGAGGCACAGAGGGACGCGAACGGCCCCACAGATTTGGGGTGTGGGGCTGGGGAGAGGGGGGTGCCAAGTGCTGTGTGTCCACGAAGCCAGTCTGAGTTGAATAGTAGGGAAAAATAGTAGGGAGCAGTTGATAGTAGGGAAAATGGGGATGTTTGTTCGTTTTCCCCTCGCACAGAGGTCCCCAAGTCCTTGAGCCCCCACGTGAGCCACCCCCAAGCAGTCGGGGGATCCCTGGTGCTGGCCCCCTTGGGGCCTGGGCACGTGTTGGACACGTCTGTCCTCCCAGCGGCTCAGAAACGTCTTCCCCAGCTCCTAGCCGAGATGTCCCTCGTCCGCCTTCGCTCTCCCACCTCCCCTCCGTCCCCGCGGTGCGCCCTTACCCGTTCCTGGGAATGCCTAAAGAAAAAAAGTGGGGGGAAGGAAAGTGGCGACACGAGTTCTCGGGGCGGGGGGTGGATTATCGGTGTGTAATTGAACAATATCCATGGTAACGAGGAAATCTGCGCGCGTTAAAAAAAAATTAACCTGACCTACTTAGGGAAATCCTGCCGCCTCGACTGGGCAGCGAGGGCCCCGTGGCGGAGAGGTGAGCTCCCGGCACCCTGCGAGAGCTTTCTTGGGACCGCTCGTCATGCCTTCCCCGGGGGCTTCGTGGAGCAAAGCGAGGCGTCGGGCCAGGAAAGTGCACCCTGAGGGCCACGCACAGTGGGGGCTGCAAGGACGGGGCTGCTTGCTGTAGGTTGTACGTCTGCAGCCCATGGGAAGCCTTCAGTGCTGCCAGAGCAGCTGGGGCCCCTTCATCCTCCTCCTCCTTCTGCTTCACTCCTGGCAGTGTCCGCAGCCCCCAGCCCCATCCCTGCCCGTTCCCAGCCTTGGGGGCAATGGGGCCGCAGCTGCCCCGGCACGGGGCCAAAGTCCCCCGGGTGCTTTGCAGGGGACAAAGGTCCCCAGCAGCACTGCTGCCAGCCCCAGGAGGGAGCAGAGGTGAGCGTGAACCCTTGCGGGTGCCGCCAACACGGCCAGGGACAAAGGGCACACATGGGGGGACACCCGACAGCACTGCCCGGCACGTGGCTGCTGCCCACCTCCCTGCTCCCCACGGCTTCTCTGGGGAGGGGACCACCACGGCCGGGACCACCACGGCCGGGACCACCACGGTTGGGACCATGATGGTTGGGACCACCACGGTTGGGACCACCACGGTCAAGAGCACCACAGTGTCATGCAGCCCTATCCATCCACCCACGCTACCCCAGCCGGCCCCGTAGCAGCCCCGTGCCCACGCTTCCCAAATATCTGCCCCCCTTTGAAGCACAAGGAGTCCGATTTGCCCCCGGTGCCCCCACATCCCTGCCCACACCCCCGGACAGCCCCGGGGCTGTTAGGAGCAGGCGGCTCCGGCTCGTGCAGCGTCTCCCTGCCAGCGTCCCCCTCCCTGTCCCCACGGCACGGCTCGGTGCAAAGCCCCAACACCGGCAGCCTGAAGGGCAAGGGGGCATCCCCCAGGCCAGCGGGGCAAGGAGGGATTTCCCCCCCAGGCCCTCTCCCTGCAGCGCTGGCACTGCGGGCACTGCTCCAACGCCCGCCGTGAAAACTCCTTGGGGTGGCACAGGGCGTCTCGCCCCGCTCGCGTGGCACCGTCCCTCGTGTCCCCGTCACCCCCCCCGGGTCCCCCCTGCCCTCACCTCAGCCAGAAGAAGCTGAGCATTTGCAGAGCGGTGGAGCGGCGTGAGGAGGAAGAGGAAGACGAGGAGGAGGAGAAGGAGGAGGAGGAGAGCAAGGAGGAAGAGGAGAGGCGTCCGGACACCTGCGTGCGGCGCTGGGCTCGGCCAGCAGCCGGGGTGCGGGTGTTGAGGCCAGTTCTGCGCTGCCCTTGGGACGCAGCCAGCGCACACCCCCTGCTTCCTTTTAAATAAGCGCTCAACTTTTCTTAAGGTAGCGCTTCGCAAAGCTCCCCTACCCAGGGCGGTGCCGGGGAGCTCTGTGCTCCGGCACGGGGTGCTGCAGGGCACGGCACCCGTCTCCCCGCGCCCTCCTTCCCCACGGCACCGCGTCCGAGCGGGCACGGGCACGGCACGCACCTGGACGGACTCCTGCCCGCTGGCTTTCCCCCGCAGCCCCCGGAGCTGCTCCAATTTCCTCGGACGCTCACTGGCCCCACTGCATTTGAGGCAGATCTGGCTGGGATCGTAAAAAAAAAAAAGTTTCCCGAAACAAGGGAAGAAAATGCAAATTGCCGTGTCGCCGCGGTAGCCGCGCAGGCTGTGAGCTTTTCGGGAGGTGTTGTTGTGTTTGCCTTTTATTTACATGTTTCGATAAGCGAACCTTTGGCCATCAGCGCACAGGAGTTCGATCAAAGCCCCTCACGGGCACACCCAGCACTGGAAAGGCAGCGGTGAAATAATTAAACAAACTCAGCAGGAAACGAGGCCTCGCTTTCTTTGGTAAATGAAAATCACGAGGCTTCGGAGCGGCCGCCCCGGGGACCGCACGGGTGGTCCCAGCGGGTACCGAGCATCCGGACCTGACGCTGCGGGACGCGGCGGGCCCAGGTTTAGGCTGGAGGTGGGAAATGCTGCAGGGCGCTGCAGACACTGCAGGTGCTCGACCTGTGCTCCCAACAAATGCTTCAAGGCCGGGCTCGGTGTTTTTCCCGTGCAATTAGAGCGGTGCCGTAATTACGGCCTGCAGCCGTCGCACCGCCCGGGTGCGTCCCCACCGTGGCTCCCACCTCCGAGTCCATCACCGCCTGCCCGTCTTTTACGATTCTTCGGTGCGTGACGCTCACGGAGCGGATAATTAGCTAAATGAATTAATTGACATCCATACGTGTAATTAGCAAACGGTTGCGAGCAGCTATTCTCCTTGGGACGACGGAAATTTCTCGGGGACTGGGGTTAAAAGGCTGGGCAGCCCTTCAGAGTAACTAACCAGGGACGGTCCCCGGCTCCGCGAGGCCGGCAGAGGGGCAGGAGCCGCGGTCGGGCTGGGGACGGCGCTGGGGAGGCTGTGGGTGAAGCCGGGGATCCTCAGCCCAGCCCCGTGTCGGGCTGAGCCTGCTCGAGCAACCGGGGCAGCGATTATTAATTACACCCTTAATTACTCCGGAGTAATAATAATAATAAAAAAAGCTGACCTCGCTTCGGTGCTGCCCGGAGCACTTTGAGTGAGGCTGTGGCTGCTTATGCCCTCCCTGCGAGGCCGGCCACGAGGCCTGCCCTGAGGGAGGCGGTGGAGTCCCATTCGGGCCCCACGGGACCAAGCCTGTCCCCGGAGCCATTTGGGGGGCCGGGGGGAGCGCGGCCGGGCGCACCGACGTGCTGCGGCAGGCACCCGCGCTATCGGCGGCGAGATCTTGGGCAGCGCGGCGCCTCATGGCGCGCTTCGCCCTAATGGTTAATTAACGCGCTGGGGCTGTTCCCACGCTTCGCACGGCCCCGGGGGGCAGCGGGGGGAGGCTCCGTTAGCTCTGCCCCCGTCCCCCCGGGGCTCCTGGTGACAACGGGGAGGAGGGAGGGTGGCATGAGGGGTGCCCCCGTGGAATGGCCTTGTTAGAGGAAGGGGGGATAAGGTAGTGGGTGAAGGGGTCAGAGCCCCGCGTCACCCCGCTGTGGTGGGGCTGGTGTTGGGGGGTGATGGGCTGGTGGCTGTGGCAGGGCTGGGGTGGGATGGGGTGATGGGGATGGGGCAGCAAGGTGGGGTGGTGGGAGAGAATTCTAGAATCCTGTAATTAGGGTTGGAAAAGCCAGATCATCTGGTCCAACCGCCCCCTACCACCAATGTCACCCACCGAACCATGTCCCCAAGCACCGCATCCAAGCTCTCCTTGAACACCCCCAGGGATGGTGACACCACCACCTCCCTGGGCAACCCGTCCCGATGCCTGACTGCTTTG